>NC_061483.1:18398705-18698705 GCF_022539355.2 Hippoglossus stenolepis
CAGACCGAGGTCCATTCCCACACATCCACGCCACACAGATGAAAACAAAGAGCATACACACAGACACAGTGCCTAACCACAGCAACATCCCACAGCACACTTTACAAGATCTACACCCCACCTGTTGTCTCAGCGGATCAGACCTGGTCCTATCCCAGTTCTTTTTGTCTATCAAATCTGGCAGACTGGTGATGTCTAAATTGTTATTTTCTTTTATTTTAAGTGATGACTGTTCTCTCGTGGCAGCGTCAGAGAACACAGGGAGATCTGTTCCCATCAGCTGTTCGCTTTTTTTTGTCTTCATGGGGTGAATCGGTATTTTTATTGTGTGAATTTGCAGTCTAATTTGTCTGGCCTTCATGAATGGGCATATTGAAGAGAGGAGTGTATTCCCATGAACTGACAACCTTGTATAAATGTAAATGGTGTGGGGTTGATCCCTAATTGCCTCCATGTTGGGAAGAACAAATTTACTCTCCCCCTGAATTCAATTAAAAAACAGAGTGTAGATTTAGTGCATTACAGAATAACATAAGAATAAGAGTAATGGGATAAATGAAGAGGGCACTTAAGAGTCAAAATGAAAACATTGGTGAGAAAAAAGTGAGCAACAAAACATCTTTAAAATGTGTAAAGTAATTTATGAGGTAATTTTAACTGCATCCATTTAAACTCACCTGCTGAGTGAACTATAAGGTGTGATATATATATATAAATATATATATCATTTTTCAATCTCATTTAACAGCATTGGAAACAAAATGAAATTGGAAAAATAATTAAGGCCAGTTCAAATCAAGGCCTCGTCGTCATTCATAATGTTATACAAGAGGATATACAGCAAAATAAAATAACCACATGAATCTATTTAATAAAAACAACAAGTCTGACTTTGTGTAACAAGGCTAGACACGAGTTTCCTCCGCTGCTCTTTACCGTCAAGTCACTTTAAACGACTCATAATTTGCATTACGCTTGATCACAGCTTCTCTCATCTGTCTGGCCGAGTCGTCATTAAAAAAGCATTGCTCCTAGAAGACGGCTGCTCCACTCACAGAGGAAGCTCACTGACTGCTGCAGAGCCGTTTCAGGTGAGAAATCAAAAAGCTTATCTTCAGAGGAAAACAATCAACAAATACTCACTACTCACAATACACTAACACTCTGCAGGATCCATTGTTCTATCACACAGAACCTGAAAGTTTGGTAAATGTTGAAACAAGCAGATACAGAATTCATGCAGTAAGGTAACAAAATAAAAGAAATAAACAACATAAACATTAGGCCACAAGGTGTTAGACAACCATAGATTCTGCACCTCTGTGAGTCTGCTGGTTTGAAATACTCATCACTGAGAGATGATCACCATTCTTCTAAAGAGGACTGTCTAACACATCCATCATTTTCATACTCAACACCTTGTGCTTTGGAACGAAGCATCACCTTTTCTTATGTTTCTCCTCTTTTTTACTTCAGGCTTTTCCTGTAATGTAACTTATCACCTACCTGTTTGTAATATATGACATGTTAACATGGTTGGGACATGAACTACATGGGAAATCAAAAGGAGGAAGGGTTGAGAAGAAATCTGGGAGGATCAATAGAAACAGCGTGATTCAGAACTTTGGTTTGAGAAATATCACACACAAATTCAACAGAGAATCGACACCAGTAGATGAATGAAGTTTGACAAAGCTGCTTTGATCTGGACTACAACCTGTCGAACAGAGCAGCAGAAGCAGGTAAAAACGGTCTTCTCTTCTCACCTGATGGTAAAGAGTTTAATACAAATCAAGAGAGAGAGAGAGAGAGAGAGAGACATCTGCCATCTCTGTGTCACCCTCTCTCTCTCTCTCTCTCTCTTTCTCTCTCCCCTCCCGCTTGTCCTCTGTAGCAACATCTGCTTCCTCCGCAGCTCTTTCCCATCGTGTGGTGGGCGTGTCCTTTGTGTTAGCCCCCCAGTTTCATTGTTCTAGCCAATCATTGTCCTCGCCAAGCTGTTCCCACCATGCACCAGTAATGACCAGAAGGCACTGATGGGAGCTGGTGTCTCTGAAGGAATGGCTCTCTTTGCAAGTGCTATAGCCCCCAGGGAGAAATGACAAAAAGCAAAATAAAAACAAAAACAATGCTCTCGAGGAGGAATGAGAAATATGGCTTGCTTTAACACCTTTGACTTGGAAACGCCATCCCCCAAAGTGGGGATTCAATCAACAAGTATGTGTGCAATATCCATAGAAATGGCAAAAAAATTGATAGAGTCATGTTTTTGATATTAACTGAGTCAGAAAAGAGGGACAATCAAAGAGAGAGAAAAGCCAGAGGGGGGAGATGGAGTAAGTGAAAGAGAGAGTTGGAGCACTGGGAAAAGATCTGAGCCTGGTCCCTGGGGAGCTGCGACAGATGAAGTAGCTGAATAAGCTGTCTGTCATTGTGCAACTCGGGCTGCTGTGGTCACGTCGTTTGTTCAAACTCAACAATGGAGGATGGCTGAGAGAGAAACCTGTGTTTTCCCACAAGATTCAGCCCCAAAAAATCACTCGTCACTAATGGCCTGTTTGTGTGTGTGGGTATTAGTCCCACTGACAAATTGAAATGCTAATAAAGGACAGAGTGGAGAGAATAAAGTCAGCGAGTCTCTGTTATGATGCTGTTTGTTTTGCTCTGAATGAAAATCAACAAGAAGTCATGGAGACAATAAAGGCTTCAAATGTATCATCTGTAATCACACAAACGACTTATTTTTTGTTGTTATTTTACATAATGAGTTGTCAAGTGGCATTTAAATTCAGTTTAAACATCAGTTGATAAAACTGAATTTAAATCATTTATTCAAAAAGAGTAGAACCACTCTAGATGTTCTGAATCAAGTTTCCCACAGTACAAAAGGGGCAGATAAATAAAGAGAGCTCAAATGCATTTGTGCTTTTTATCGTGTTACATGTCATAATACAGATGCTGTTGCTTATTTGGTCAGACAGATAAAGTTAAAGCTGGACTATGTATCTTTTAAACCAACAAAAAATGTATTATTTCTCATGAAATGTTATATTTCCAGCAACAGAAATAATATAGAAAATGCACTGCCACTATAATTTTGGCCATTAAATTTTACTTTTTCCAATATGTCAGACTGGGGGCACTGGCTGAGAGATATTGTCAGTGGGTGACTGTAGTGAGTTTCTTCATAGTTTGCCAGCTGCCACAAAACATGAAAAAGAACCAAAAGGAAGGTGACCACAGGAGACATTGATCCTTTGCAGATTATATTAAATTAGTGCAAACATATATCACAAATAAAACTTGTTTCTCTTTAGCAAGATGTGTGGTGTCAGATGATGATCATGACCTGGACCTGATGATTTCATGGACTACAGGTACCTGCAATGTAAAAATCAAGTAGGAAACCGAGGCAATGTGAACGAAACTGACTTGGAATTTTTAGCAGTAGCTGCTGAGTCGTCAACCCGGCTGAGGACGACTCTTCCCCAGTCTGAATCTTGCTACTTTAATTATGCAACTGCTGTGGGTCCAGATGCAACAGTGTCCAGAACTGGGGAAAAAATGGTGGAGAAGTGAAAAAACTTACATCAAAGGTCCCCAGTTCGGCTCAAACCAGAGTCCTTGATCCACATGTCAACCTGTGGTTTACAAAGCCGTCCCTATTTCCTCAGTCTTATAGGGAAACATTGTTTCAACTTTAATCCCGAGAAAATGGCGTCCTCCTTGGCCCTACTTCACTTTTGCAGGAAAATGTGGAAGTTGTCTTCATTTAGTTTGAAGCATGCAGTGCGTTTTAATTAGTTTAGATTCAATTCAATACAGTTTTGTAAACCCCACATCTGTGTCCCAAAAAATCTGTGTTCATCATAAAGGTAAAGGTTATTGTTTGGCAAGCAGAGGTTAGTTTTAGAGTTAGGGTATATCTCCATGAAATGAATGCAAGTCTATGTCATTTTCCCAAGTGTCTTATGGCAATGTGAGTTTGTGTGTGTGTGTGCGTGCATGACTTTCTATAGATTTGAGGTCCAATTTCGACCAATTTATGAAAATTTTGGCCCCTCAACACAACTTCAAATGGCCTTTTGAGCGTTAAGACTTGTTTTAGGGTTAGGATTAGGTTAGATTTAGAGTCCTCACAACTATAGGAAAGAAGAATGTGTGTGTGTGTGTGTGTGTGTGTGTGTGTGTGTGTGTGTGTGTGTGTGTGTGTGTGTGTGTGTGTGTGTGTGTGTGTGTGTGACAGGTGACCATAGTATGGACAATACAAGGGTCAGTGGCCAAGTGTGAGCTCCTTTCTTACCCTCTTGTTCTCCTTTTCCAAGCAGCCTCTTTCATAAACGCACACACACAGACACACACACACGGACACTGACATGCATGCTCACGCACATGATCACGCTGACACTCACACATACATTCAAACAGATCAGTGAGAGGAGGGTGTGAATGGACAGATTAATCAGATTATAGCAGAGACACACTTAAACAGCCTGTTCTCTGGATTAGATATGGTCCTGCCCACTCCCTGTCAGAATAAAACGTGTGTGTGAGGAGAGAGGGCGAGCGTGAAAGAGACAATATATCATCATTATATTCAACATATATACTTATATTTTGGTGCGGATCTAGATCAGGGGCAAGATGAAAGAATTATTTTTGTAAGATTTCAAGATAGGGACGTTTTTCTACATTTTCACCCTTTTTCAGAGAATAATTCATGGATTTAGATTTTTTAAATCAGCTGTATTAAAAAGATTGATATCTATAAGTGAAATTTGATGCAGCTTAATGGAATTTAAGCGGATTTTTGGGTGGAGGTATGCGATCTGCTAGCTGCCATTCTAGTTTTTATTTGTATTTGTGACCCTATAGTCATCATCCTAAACCTGTATCATTAGTAAATGGTGATGGTGCAAAACTTAAAAAGTGAACAACATGGAAACAAAATGTTGAATACTATGGCTCCATAGGAAAGGGAACAGCAATATGAAGCTGATCTTGGACACTCCCCTGTGTAGTTTACCATAAGGAAGGTTTGATTCCCCCCCTCAGAAGTTCAAAGAGTGCTGTTCCTTATGTGCAACAGGGCAGCATATGGCAGCCAGTGACCAGGGCTTTGTCTGACTATTGACACCAGAGAGATGCCGAGAGGGAGGATGCGAGAGTGAGCGACTGTTCAGTGGTCGGAGGACAGCCTAACAACAACAAAAGACCAGCTTTAAGCCTGTCTCCTGTGATTTTCCAACTCAGCGAAAAGCTATTGTGGCCCTGAAAAAAAGTTAAGTTAAAAAGCTTAGCATGGTATGCGCTAACAACTGCCCGCTGCTTGCGTAATACAAACAAATAGTTTCTGAGCAGTCACAGTTGCAGTCGTTGAAAGGGCAACTGTTCCTGTGTGTACAACCAACGGGCAGGTCACGGCTACGATCTGTTGCTCTGTGAAGTCCGTTGAAATGTGGAGGATACCTCATTGACTCAGTGTGCATCAGTACATGAACTCAAGTGGCAGTAGACCAAGTGTAGAGCGCATACCACCGTCACAGCCCATGCTTAAAGCCTCCTTGAATTCAGTCAAGCTGCACCAAACTCCACACACTAATAGATATCACTCCAATAAATATGAATGATTTGTTCATGAATTATTCGTTGGGAAATTGGTAATTATGTTAAAAAAAGGCCCCATCTCACAATGTACTCACAATGAATATATGATCTTCACTTCACTTCTTTCTCTTTCCCCTCTGATCATGTGACCAACTTAATGTACTTTTTCCTCTGTAATTGTCGTTAATTTCTTATCATCAGTCATCTAATCTCACCATCTTGTGTGTGTTTATAGAGACTGTGAACCAGATGAGTTTCTTTGATGACTATTTCTACACTCCCAGTGGTCACTAAATGACACACACACACACACACACACACACACACACACACACACACACACACACACACACACACACACACACACACACACACACACACACACACACACACACACACAACACACAGAGTAGTCAGGCAGGGGCAACCGGGACTAAATCCAGACTGGTGGTTTCTCTCCCCAGCTATAAATACCCCTCTGCTTAAAAGAAGATCACACACACACACACACACACACACACACACACACACACACACACACACACACACACACACACACACACACACACACACACACACACACACACACACACACACACACACAGAAAGGATAGAGAAAGAGAGAGAAAAGAGAGGGAGAGTGAAAAGGAGAGCGAGAGAGGAATATACGATAAGTTAAAAGAAAAAAAAAATCAAACAAGACACAGTAATACACTTGTATGCAGCCTTGCACATCTCTCTCTCTCTCTCTCTCTCTCTCTCTTTCTCTCTCACTCAAACACACACACAAAGAGATGGCTCTGGCCTCAGAGCAGGCTAGCTAAGCAGTCTATGATTATGGGGTGTGTCTTTGTCTCATTTAGTGGTTCCACAAGGAGACAGTCTTCTGCTGTGTCAGACAAACTTACATACACACACACGCACACACATATACTCACACACATGCATGCACATATGCAAATACCAACACTCACTTAGCGACAACAAATCGCTCAGCTTGGATTTGTTAAATTGCCTTTTAGAGGAACTGCAAATGTAAAAAAGGCCGTATAGAGATTATTTTGCTTTGCCATCTTTTGAGATGATGCATGATGATTCAAACCTCACTCTGTTATTCCTAAATATAGCCAAAGCAATAGTTGTGCACACCAGATATAAATTAAGTTAACTACTTAACTTAGGTTCAGGATCAACCCATCATGCTTTGATCTACACCCATCACACTCTGATCTATGTACTTGATAAACCCATCAGACTCTGATCTATACCTGATCAACCCATCACACTCGGATCTATACCTGATCGAGCATGATTGGTTGACCTGATCAAACTATCATACTCTGATCTATACCTGATCAACCCATCACGCTTTGATCTATAGCTGATCAACCATCACGCTTTGATCTATACCTGATCAACCCATCACGCTTTGATCTATACCTGATCAACCCATCACGCTCTGATCTATGTACTTGATAAACCCATCACGCTCCGATCTATACCTGATCAACCCATCATGCTCTGATCTATGTACTTGATAAACCCATCACGCTCTGATCTATACCTGATCAACCCATCACGCTTTGATCTATACCTGATCAACCTATCATACTTTGATCTATACCTGATCAACCCATGATGCTTTGATCTATACCTGATCAACCCATCATGCTTTGATCTATACCTGATCAACCCATCACGCTTTGATCTATACCTGATCAACCCATCACACTCTGAACTATGTACTTGATAAACCCATCACACTCTGATCTATATTTGATCAACCCAGCACACTCTGCTATACCTGATCAACATATCACGCTCTGATCTATACCTGATCAACCCATCACACTTTGATCTATACCTGCTCAACCCATCACACTCTGATCTATACCTGATCAAACTATCATGCTCTGATCTAAATGCCTCTTTAACCCATCACACTCTGATCTATACCTAGTCAACCCATCACACTCTGATCTATACCCAGTCAACCCATCCTTTCCCTTCCCTTCATCCATTAACCCTTACCTCATCCCTACCCACATCCCTTCATCTTCTTCTCCCTCATCCCTTCTTATTCAGTTGGGTGCACATCTCTCTCACGCTGCATTGTAGGGGCCTACCGGGGGGCCGTAAACAGCTCGGGTGCAATGATCCTGAAATGGAACCCACAAACTTAGTCTCCCTCCACCCAGTCATCAGTACACTCTCCCTGCACTTCCACCGCTACCTCAACATCCATTCATCTATACTCTACATCCAATACATCAACTCCAGTAACAACCTGTAAACTACAAATTGTTAAGTTGTGGTCCTTGCTACTAAAACTCCCATTACTGTGAGATAAAGCCACCGCACAGAAGGAAATTGTAGCAACTTAATTTTCATGATCTGTATACTTCTAATGTGCATGAGATGATAATTAAAAACATGATAACAGTCAACAGCAGATGTTCTATATTTCATTCCTCTTTTATTTTGGAAAAATATTGCGTTGTTTTCCAGTAATAAAAATGACAGGCTCTGTACATACGACTTTTATCTTAAATACAACACAGTCACAGTGGTCTCAAGTGCCTAACACATACATGCATACATACAAACTTACATACATACATTATCTGCCAAATAAAAACTGTCCAACTTAAATTATAAGAGATTTAACAAAAAACATCACAACAAAATGAAACACAAATAATTACATCATTAAATTAAAAGAATACGCCTTTCTTTAGATAACAAATAAAATAAAATAAAACAATTGATCCTAACCAATGGCAGGCAGGGTGATGGTGTCCTTCAATTGGCTAATAGTGGAAGACTGGGGGTGAGGGGAGCGGGATTGGGCAGTGCACACACCTGACACCACACAAATGACATCACCTTCTCTGTACACACACACTCATACACACACACCTCCATAGTGCAATGAGGTCTTGGCAGTTAAGACTAGTCCATCATAGCTCACTTGGAAACATGACAGCATCATCAGAGGTCGGGACAATTATGACAAATTATTTAATTTTTAACAGTGAAACAATAATTTCACTTTATCCAGGATTTTTTGTAGCAGAACACAAATAACAAATTAATTCATAATGAATTATTGTTTGTTTTGCCTGATTTATTTCTCTTTGTTTGTCCTCCAATACTGAAAGTGTTTCCTGAGTCACTCTGCCCAAAACATTGCCCTGTGTATTAAAACCTTCAGGGGTCAGAGGCCAGTATGGCCCAACAGGATCCATGTTGGATCGATCTGCAGTCACTACTGGAATCTTCAGTTCGGTTATTTCTGCTGAGAACCAGCTCAGCCAACATCGTCTCTGTCAGTGCTGCAGAGTTAAAGATGTAAAGCTGGAGTAGCTGTTTAAAAAATTTTAAAGTTCCAATTAAGTTTTTTTTTATGAATTCTTAGCAGCTGCAGTTTGAAAACTTCTAATGTTGCTATAACTCCACCCTCAACTCTGCAGCACTGCACAGAACCGGAACTGTTCAATATCCACGACAGCTTTTACACTGAATTGTAAAACCACAACACATAACAGTACTACAACAGTACTTCAAAAGTTCTGAGTACTCCAAAGGTACTAAACTGTTCAATCAGTACTCCACAGTACTACAATATTATTGGTCAACATCCAAATCAATACTTCGCTGTTGACCAGCAGAGAGGAGTTCATCCTGGTACGAGCAGTAAATCATCCAGTACTGCAACAAGACATCAAACGAGCTCTTCATCAGTTCTCCAGCAGTTATCATTCAAACTCATGATTACATGTTCAGCACTGTTTCTGTACAAAGTTTGTAGAACTGCTAGCACTGTCTTTTGGTACTTTGTCCATAGTACTGCGTCAGCATCCATCGAGGGTCAAAATTGTCTTGTATTCACACGTAGCACTAAAGTACTTAGGCCTTGATGAATACTCTGCTGGCTCAGCAGCACCGTGGCTCAAAAGTCCTCCGGAAAAATCCCAGGGAACAGCAGCAAACAGCAGGAGTAGAACCTCCTGGAGACAAGATGAGCTGTACTGCTCAGGGCTGGTGAGTGTGTGGATCAACCACAACCAGAGGAAACTGGTCCGGTATCATACCTGTAATACAGAAAAAAAACATCAGTGTCTCGTTTCTTTTAACACACCGTGTTGGGGGGGGGGTGGGGTTACATTTATATCATACATTTGCCAGGAGGATAAATATATTTCTGTATCCTCACCTCTGTAGCGATGATACATTCATCCTTCTGGTCCGACATGACGTAAACAGACTGGTATTTGGTGTCAGTGGTACACTGGTACCTGCTGTCACTGGGACAGTGGTATTCAGCATCACTGGTTGATGGGTACATGACGTCACTGCTTGCAGGGTACTTGACATCAGTGGTTGACTGGTATTTGACGTCACTGGTTGATGGGTACTTGACGTCACTGGTTGATGGGTACTTGACGTCACTGGTTGATCGGTACTTGACGTCACTGGTTGATGGGTACTTGACGTCACTGGATGACTGGTATTTGACATCACTGGTTGACTGGTATTTAAGATCACTTACTGCGTGATAGTTCAGTTCACTGGAGGACTGATAATTTGCTTCATTGCAGCTTGGTGACTCTTCATCGTATTTCTTTTCTGATGCATCACTGTGGGAAAGGAACGATAACAGTTTACAAACAGATTCAGAGATACCACCCTCCAAACAACAAATGCTAAAGTCATTGAATGCACGATGTACATTTTTAGCAAGCTTAGTTTGAGGAACGCATGATTCTAAGTTTCAAAAGAGTTTACCTATTTAAGTGTATATTTTGAAAACTACGTACCTCTTTTGTCTCTTCCTGTATCTTTCCTCTGAGTCAAACTCATCCAGCATTTCACAGTTGACCTCTGGCTCATCGTGCTCCTCTTCTTTACACAGCAGCAGCTCCTCCGGCCGGACCTCATGCACCAGGTTGTACTCCACACTGGGATAGCGAGTCTTAAAGCCGTTCTTCTCTGATCCATTGAGCCCGCTGATTCCACTCAGACCACCCAGCGACCCAGCAAGGTCTGAATGGTAATCCACCTTCTTGTTGGTGTTTTTAATGGACGCCGTCATCAAAGCACCCACTTCCTTGTCAGTGCGGAGACAATTGTTGGTGGTCGTCAGGTTGTTCATGGTCTCGTGGCTGTCACTGTGGACACTGTCACTGTGGTGACTTTGCCGATCTTGCAGTTTGACACGAATGTAGACAACCATCACTGAGCAACCAATCAGGATCACCAGAACGAGGAAGACACCGGCACACACGGCCGTCCATGGGAATCCGCTATCGTCATCCTCCTCCTCTTCAACATTTCCTTTTTCCGGTGAAGAATATCGCCGATCCGGTCCGTCCACCACCGGCTGACCTTTAGGAACCTCTGGTAAGAGGAACTGGCAGTTGTGACCACCATAGCCAGGCACACAAGCACACACATAACGCCCGCCACGCTCGTGGCAGGTAGCTCCGTTGTGGCAGGGGTTGTGAGAGCAGCGGGAGATGGGGGAGCTGCAGTTTTTGCCAGTGTAGCCTGTGGAAGAAATCAGAGATTATCAGTCTAGAACCAAACTAATCTAAAACTGTATAAAAAAGACGAAGCACATCAACATAATCCATCAAGAGAGATCTGTTTGAAGCTGCCATACCTGGAGGGCAGGTACAGGTGTAGCCGTTCACTCCCTCTTGACACGTCCCACCGTTCTGACAGGGGAAGGATAGACAGTGTCCAGAGATGCTGCCGCTGTCCTCACAGTTAGGACCAGAAAATCCGTCAAGACACTGACAGAGGTAGGAGTTCACCAGATCCACACATTCTGCACCTGCAGAGGGGACAGGGATTGAGACAAAGACTGAAGGTTAGTCCCAAAACATTTACTTCCTGGTGCAGGTTTAATTGTAGGTTATTTATAGTTGATGTAAAAACATAGAAGACAAATTACCATTCAAACAAGGGTTGGAGGAGCAGTGGTCGATTTTCTTCTCGCAGTTGAAGCCGGCGTATCCCAACGGGCACTGACAAAAGTAGCCCCCTTCAGGGTTGTTGACACAATGTCCCCCATTGAAACAAGGCCCATCTGCACAGGTACTGGCGCTCAACTCGCAGTTGTTGCCGTAGAAACCAGGCGGACAGGTGCACTTGTAGCCATTGTCGTTATCCTACATTGGGAAGAATGTAAACAGTGGTTACATTAAGGCTTGTTGCCAGAATATAATTTGTTGTTTTTTTGTCTTCCTCTCGTGATACTCACAGTGCAGCTGCCTCCGTTGCGACAGGGGTTTCCAGAACATTCATTAACCTGGACCTCACAGCTGGCGCCCGAGAATCCAGGTAGACAGGAGCAAGTGTAGCTGCCCTGGCCAGTGTTGGTACAGGTGGCTCCATTAAGGCAGGGCTTATGGTGCGTACAGTAGTTCAGATCTGGAACCATCAACAATAAACAACATTAATGCACAGCACATTGTAAATTTGAAGGGGAAAAAACGGAGGGATTTTAACAAAGTGGTAAATCCTTCAGTGAACTCACCCTGGTTGCAGAAGAGCCCGCCCCATCCCTCCTGGCAGTTACATTGCCAGGGTTGTTGGCAGGTGCCATGGAGGCAGCCTGGGTAACGGATACAGTCATCACAGTAACGTCCACTGAAGCCCACACGACACCTGTTAACACACAACATTCAGTCAGTATTGCTCATAACAGAAACAAGGATAATGATGATAATGTAAAATGTTACATTTAAATCAGGTGTGAAAAAAACCCAATATCCAGAGTTTCTGTACTTACTTGCACTCTCCTGGTTTTTCACAGAAGCCATGTTCTTCATCACAGCCAGGAAGACAGATTGCTAGAGAGGAAAGAAAAGATGACAAGTGAATTATGGGAAACATGTTTGCCCTCCATAGGCGTTTTCAAACTGGTGCCTGTCTGGTTGGTTTGATCCAGTTTGTTTACATGCCCCGTCTGTCTATTGCTACGCTGCAACAGAGGCTTATGAAAACATGTTTGGTGGTTCACATCACTTTGTAGCTGGAAGAGTATAAAATATTGAGGGTAATCGGGGTCATCGGGTCACTTCTGACTGCAGGCTCAAACCCTTTGGTTTCTTAAATTTTGAAAAACTTGTATAAAACGTTGCTTCACAGCTATAACATCCTTTGGGGGGCTTCGAGAGCTTTTGGTCACCAAAGTGGGGAACCAGCCAACAAGCCCCTTATTTAACATGGTTGCTCTCCGACACAAAAGCGTTGCACACAAAGCCTCCTTTCTCCCCTTGACTGTGGGTCAGAAGTCCCTTTTCTCACCCTTGCCACCCCCATCTCACCCCACCCTACCATCCCTCCTCCTTCTGATCCTCCTCTCTTCCTCTTCCATTCACCTATCCCCTCTCTTCTTCTCCTCTCTTCTTGCTCTCCTTCCCCTCCTCTGCTCCTCCCGTCTCTCCTCACACTCCTCCTCCTCCCCCCCCCAGGGCCAGCTGGTCTGTGTGGAGCTAACCACCAGACAGCTGCTCCATTGTCTCCTCTCACCGAGCAGCTGCCCCCTCCACAACAATACACAACCCTGCTTGGCCAATCAACAGCCCGGGCCGCAACAATGCAGGACCCCCACTTGGCCAATCGGGGAGGAGGTTTGGGGCAAAGGAGGCCGCAGTGGTCTAATGGAAGGCACGCGGCGTGTGAATTACTGAGGAGCCAGTGCGGCTCATTAGAATGGAGGCCTCTGGAGCTATGGGATAACTAACTGACGCCTGTTGCACACGGGCCCCGCATTAGGAGGTGGAAAAAGTCCCTAAACAATAATGATTGGCAAGGGACTGTTGGGGGAAATGAACTTTGAAAAGTAGCTTTAGAAACTTTGTAGAAATTAAAAAACACTCAAAGTTTTTACCTCATCACTGTTGATTTAGGGCTCTTTACAGTTTTGATGGTGAAATGTTTTTTTCTAACCTCATCATCCAGTTTAAGTCAAAATCAATAATTATTCCTTATGTACTGAGGAAACATTTTGGGATCAGATGCTCTATGTAAACATCAACATCGAGTGCTAATCACTGTGCTGCTCCTGAAGCTCATCTGTCTCACTAGCATCTGTTAGTGAATTCAAATATCACCTTGAGCAAGACTACAACTGTTTCCTCTCAACATGTTGCACAAACCCCCTGAAAGATATACTGCTGGATTAATAAATCGAACCCACTTACGTTCAGTGCAGTAATGTCCCTTCCAGCCAGAGTTGCATATGATCTCCCCACGCTCGCCACAGGTGAAGTGGCCAAAGGCATCGTCTCGGGGCCGACAGAAGACAGAACAGCCGTCGCCGTAGTAGTGCTCGTCACACATGAAGCGATAGGAGTAACGAAGCTCCGTCCCGCCGGATGTCTGCATGTCCTTGAACCACTCCTCTCCCACGGTGAGGTGACGCTGGGTGGTGACCCTGCTGATCAGATGCTCTGGGTTGTCTGTAGAAGAGAAGCGTGCAGCTTGTTATTGATCATATCTTATTACTGCTAGATAAGTTATGAGTTATATTTCTTGTTTTAATTTGCTAAACAATGCTTACATTTGTGAACTGTGCATTCTTATTAAAAAAACTGACTGATTAAAGTTAAAACTTTGGCATCCACAGGGTTTTTACATTTCTATCTTCACCACCCATACTCCCCCTGTCTTGTGCTGCTAGTTAGTCATCATTAGTGCAGTGATAAGCACAGGAGATAAAAGATAACAGTGGCAAATATCTCACCACTGGAACAAATCACAACAAACACCTGCTAAAACTATGGGTGGCCTTTTCCCTGCATGTGTGATGTTAAAGAAACCTGGTGCTTTAAAACATAGAGACTGTGTTTAAAATAATTTACTTATCATCATGGCCCACTGATCTACATTAGAAAATCAAGTAAGTTGTAACATAAGCAGGTTTTATGCACGAAGTGGATATTTACTTTAGGTTTTTTTAGCATTTCACAGATGTTCAGTCAGAAATATCATCTAGATTACGCTTTAATATGTTGAACTATTAGTCCTATCAGGAGATAGCACAACAAAGTAGGCAATGTAGATAATTTAACACATCATCTGTTTCTAAAGGAAGACCTGTGTGTAGAAATTGTAAGCATATAAGTGGCTCTTAAGCATAATAGGCCTAAAATAAAACAAAACCTACAACATTTATCAGACTTAGTGTGTCCCACTTATCACCAATGACTGAAGCACTATGTGAAAAAAACGTGCTACTGAGAGAAACCAGGCCACTATCAGCCTTCTGGCACTGTCTTTGAGTTACAGTGCTGCCTTCTCTGGCTGCCACCCACCTGTTGCCAGGTCGTCCAGGGAGTCAGTGTGCAGGGCTTCAATGATCAGTGAAAACGTCCCCTGAGGAGAGACAGAGACACAGAGAGAGTCAACAGCTGCTGGGCCTGGAGGCCTCCCTCCCTCCCACAGCAGAGGGCCATTAGAGGAGGCCTCCCAATAAACTTCACAGCCTAATTCCCGTGTTGATTAGGGGCCTAATAAGGGCCACTACCTGCTCCCCTTTTCACACCCTGCCACTATCACACTCGCTCGCCGCCGTAAAACCAAACGAGGCGGAATTTCACGCTGCGCTGCCAATGATGTGCCAACTCAGAGGATGTTAAATTTCCCACCACGCCTGCATGCGTGGTCGGAGGAGAGAGGGAGCGTTTGGTGAAAACCCTCCCACCACTCCCCCCACCACACACGCACACACACACACACACACACACACACACACACACACACACACACACACACACACACACACACACACACACTCTCCTCCCCTCCCACCAAAGAGCACAGGAACACTACAATAGCCCCTCTCACACACTGCTGACAAAGACCCTCACAAGTGTTGAGTTTGGGAGCATCTGTTGCGTTTTGCACTCTTCAAAGCTAATGTGTCCCACTGGAATAAGACCATAACAACTCCACTGTCTGTCTGCGCATGCTTTTCATTACTACTGCAAAATGTGACTCATGGTAATACAGTCATTCTGCATGTCAGAAATATTAGTGTTTGAATTAAATGCATATAGGGTTAATATGGAATATTACAGGGGATGGTGGTTTCTTGAAGGTATTGAAGGTAATGCCCAAAAAGTTATAAATTACTTATTATCAATAAGTGCTGGGGAGGATGGATTAATATGGTGGCATAAATAATAAGCCACCCTTCGTCCATTGTCATTGAAACACTCACCGGCCATGTGAAGGAGAAGGGAAAGTGCACCGGGTTGGTGAAGCTGTCCGCATTGGTCTCCGGCACCTGGAAGGAATTGGAGCCGAGTACCGGAGTCACAGCCCCGCCGTAGGTGCAGGGAGGCTCGGGGGACACGTTGACCTGGTAGTGCTTCAGACAGATCCGAAAGAAAGTCTTGCACTCGCAGTGCTGGTGTCCCTGCGGATGCGCGGAGCCTCCAGCGCAGCAGTTCGCGTTCCCCGTTATCCCTTTCTTGTTGAGGAACTCCTGCAGCTTCAGCTCAAACACCCCGGAACATGAAACCTATACACAAGCGGCAACACACACACAAACACACATGTCAGCCCGGTGCGTTCCACACAGAGTGGGGGAAATATGCGCATTTAAAATGTGAAAATCAGTGCAGAGATAAGAGCGAGTTGGATAATTCATCCTCAGTGGACCTACCTGGCAGGTGAGCAGGGACAGAGTGACAACCAGGAGCAGAGACAGACGTCCCATTGTGTTGACTGCCCTCCAACAAGCGGTGAAAGCTCCACAGGGTCCGAGCAGCCAAACTCAAACACACATGGAGAAAGTTTCCACTCACAGTCAAGGTGAAGCCTTGACGCACGGGAGGGAGGATGAGGAGAAAGTTTGTCCTGGGACGCGTCTGTTCCCACAACGAGCCAGAAAAAGTTTTACAGTGTCAAAAAGTAATCCTCAGCAAAAAAAGATGAAGAAGGATCCTCTCGGTGAATGAAATCCCCGTTGGAAATATAAGAGAGTTAATTCCAGTCAACCCAGAGGCAGCTCTCGATGTGATGATGGCCTTGTTTATTTTCCCACTTGCTTCATAATGATATGCTGATCCTGAAACGCAGAAAACGAGTTTCTCTGTCTCTCTCGGTTTAACAGTGTGTGTGTCTGATGGCTCTCCTGCCCCTGCACAGGGTTTTATACCGGGGCCAGCAGGCGATGGGTAATAAGATGCAAATGAGCCTCTCTGCTCCTCTTCTTCCCTCCCTCCATCCCACCACCACCGCCACCACAAGTCCGCCCCGGGGCCATCACAAAGAAAGAGCAGGGAGGAGGGGGGCACACACACACACACACACACACACACACACACACACACACACACACACACACACACACACACACACACAACTTCTCTAAAACCCGCCCCCACTCCTCTCTCTTTCTCTCAAAGGGACAGACCAAATGGCTACTGAGCTGTTAAATGTGCAACAACCCCTCGCTTCCCCTGATGCCCTCCCTCCTCCACACTTGCATTTACATTCCGATAAATTCTTCAACCTCTGCACGAAATCCTGCACATCACACCATCAAGTGATTTATACATGTATAAGGGGGGGTGGGGGGGTGGGCAGCCAGGGTGCCAGGGTATGACTCCTCATATCTGGGGTTATGGTAAAGCCTCTATGCCCTGACCTGTTCCAGCCAGCCAGCCGTCCCAACTGCGTTACAACGACCATCTGCTCCGCCGCATTCCTATGGTGTTACCCCTGCAGTGGTCCTCACATGTTCACACCCCCCATACAAGTCGATCTGTTCTTATTATCTTATCTTTAATGATTGGCTATACATGTCCTATACATCTCCACGTGCGCACTCACCAAACAGCTGCTGTTTTCCTCACGTATCCTACATTATTTCTGACTGCGTGGTAATAATAATAAAACTCAATTTCCATTGGCCAGCACTTATACAAACAAGGTTACGAAGTGTTTTATAAAAAGTAAAAAAAATGTTTAAAAAGTTTTGTTAGTATAACAAACCTGATTCAATTGCATTAAATACAAATATCATAGAGGGCATTTGATCAGTGCTGTTTCTCCACTATAACCTATCACCTTAATGCCAGATTTACAATTAGACCATCCCTTCCCAATTCCCCATTTACTCTAATGTAAATTATATATGTTTAAAAATATTAAGCAAGAAGGAAAGTTGCCTCCTTGAAGGTGCAACACAACTTAAGCCACGCACACACGAGTGGCTATGGGCCAGCACACCTTCTTCTTCTTCCTCTTCCTCACTTCACCGCATGCCTGTGTATTTCCCCCTTACTTGCTTTGCTTTTTTTTTTCGGTACAGGCAGTAAAAAGAGACTTGGTAGCGTGTCACTCGCGTGGCTGTCATTAAGAGACTTTGTGAGGAGACGGAGGGGGGGAGGAGCAGGAATGAGGGGCAGGAGGAGGAGGAGGAGGGGAGGCATGGAGGGAGTAAAGTTTTTTTTTTCTTTGTGCTTTCAGCTGTATGGTAATTGGGCCGGCAGCACCTGCTCTCCCACAATAACACATCACCACCAGAGAGGGAGAGAGAGAGAGAGAGAGAGAGAGAGAGAGAGAGAGAGAGAGAGAGAGAACATAAACGATCATCTTACAATATGTTTGACAGTAAATTATCCCCTTTTCCTGAACGTGAGATACAAGACTACACAGTATACCCTGTGTTTTATGTGACATAACACTGACTGTGTTATTAACATGTGGGGAAGAGCTGACCCTTGTTGAAATTATGATTGGTATTATGATCTATCTATCTATCTATCTATCTATCTATCTATCTATCTATCTATCTATCTATCTATCTATCTATCTATCTATCTATCTATCCATCCATCCATCCATCCATCCATCCATCCATCCATCCATCTATCTATCTATCTATCCATCCATCACAATAACGAAATGGGGGGAGCTGCTGATTGGGTTTTGCTGTCACACTTGTCCTTCAGCTCATTCTGCAGAACACAGCAGCACAACAAAGATCCAGAGCGGGGCCTCCATCTCACTGACTGCTCTATTAATGTGTTGGAGCAGGTAGTGGCGCCCTGTATGAAGAACAAGTTGTACAGAGCACTGTATGATGTTTACACACACAAACACATGAGGAACGGCAGCTCAGACCGCTGCACCCTCTGTGTTTTGATCTGCTGCTGTCCCCATTCATTAGGACCTTCATGTCAACACATACAGTGCTGACGTCTTGTCCTTGTGTTGTAGAGGAGCTGGTGGTGTGTTATCACTGCATAGGTGTGATGACCCTGCTTGGCTATAATTCCCTCTGGGTCAGTGTACAGATGAATGAGAGGCCTGTGTATAATGTGTCCATGATATGCTCTTTTACACTCCTCCATGCTGATTGAAGGGCCTTTAACCTTAAGCTTTAACACTATTATCTTTGCCTGCCACCGTCTTCCCCGTATACCCGTATGTGTGTTTAGCTATAGGACGCTGCTCATTTCATTTAACCAGTTGATTTCAGCCCCCTCCTCAATGGCCTACAATGCTGCTATGTGGCGTGGCGTAAAATCCCCCTGCTAAAGCCTTTTATTTACACTCATCCCGACTTTCAGAGGTCCACGGTGCTCTTTCTCTCCCTCCCTGTATTAGGCCAATATATACCATCAGTCATTCATCACCATGACGTGGCACACATTTTCCGATTAGGCCAGCAAACCGTGACTGAAAGGCGAGATGGAAAGTGACCCCCTGGTTTACCAACAGCAAGATGACATTTTCCCCTAAAACACAATTTATGCCAGGAGACTTTCTAATGGTGTTTTAAGGAAACTGCAGGAACTCCTCCCCTCTGATCTGTGTGTGTGTGTGTGAGTCCACGTGCATGTGGATGCGTGTAAGTGTTTGTGTGCGTGTGTGTGCGTGCACGTGCGTGTGGATGTGTGTAAGTATTTTTGTGGATGTGAGTACATGTTTGTGTGTGTGTGGGTGTGTGTGTGTGTGTGTTTGTGTGAGGTTAAAAAATTGTAAAACGTAAAAGTGCTTTTGTATTGTCTATGCATATTCGTGTAACTACGTGTGTGCGCGTGTGTGTTTGTGTGCATATGCGTGTGTTGTGTGCGCATGTGTGTTTTGTGTGTGCGTGTGCGAGGTTAAAAAATTGTTTAACTGGAGGTCGATTGTTTAACTGAAGTGCTTTTCTATTGTTTATGTGTACGTGTAACTACGTGTGTGCGCGTGTGTAGGTCCGTGTGTGTGTGTGCGTTTGTGCGTGTGTGCGTGTGTGTGACCAGGAGCTCTGTGACACGCAGGGGGACAACAAAGGAAGAGGTCTCGCGCCCCGCCGCCCATTCATCCCTTTCTCTCGCGCAGTAATTCCCATTGATTCTTATTGAAGGCCGAGTCGCGAGCCCCTCGGGGGAGAACCGTGTGATTTGTGAAGGGTCGCGAGGACAGGACACGCCCCTCCTCGAGCCCGGCCATCTGCTCACCAAACACCACAACACCAACCAACCACCCTCACTTCCAGCTCTCTGTAGAGTCTCTCCATCCCTTATCTTCTTCCTCTCTGCCAACCTCTTCCTCCCATCTCTCTCTCTCTCATCCTCCGATCTCTCACTCCATTTCTCTCTGTCTCCATCCTCTCATTTACAGGCCACATGCCTCTGTAGGTGAAGCTATACTGTGGGTCCCTGGGCCAAAGCACAGTGGAGGCATGCAATGGGTATGCTGTGGCCATATGGCCTGTGTGTGTTTGTGTGTGTGTGTGCCAAGAAATGGATGGATGGCCGTCGTGGGAACCTCCACATCATCACCATCACACCGAACACACACACACACACACTGTTGCACATAGCATGGCAGGCTTTGGTCTGGTCAGTTACAGAAAGTTCACAGGGACGCTGGTTCCTTCAATTTGAGCAAGAACAAATGTCACAGCTTCTAAGCTGGGTTCCCACATGACGAGGCGAGAATCCAGGTTTCAATTAAAACCATCGCAGACTGACATGTTTAATTTGTACGCAGTCTAAACAAGGTCATAAAACAGCAGAAGGGAGACTAATGTTCAATTTGACGAATGCTTTAATTCACTGGGCTGCTGTTATTTCATTATTCTATGTATTGTATCCATCATGTATTTGTGTCAGCATTACTGAAGCAACACCTGAAATGGATTTGGCCGAATCTCAGTCACAATTACATCAGGGCAAGTACTTTCACTATTGTGGTACTTTTGCTTTTACTTGAGTATATGTTTTGAGTACTTCCCTCATCACTACAGACAGACAGACAGACAGACAGACAGACAGACAGACAGGGGATCTTTCCTGTGCTGATTATAACGATAACCGCAGAGTCGAGTGGCCAGGTCGGCTGTTGGTGCAATGGATAAGACTCCCCAGCAACAGCAACAGTTTGATGCCAGAAACCCGAGACCCTGCTGTCCCCTCCCCATCTGAGCCACAAAGACCTGAGGCTGCCTACACCTACCATCCCAGCCAGGACTGTAGCAACTCATAACACCTGTTAGCCTCAGTGTGTGAATCAGACTCACACTATGATACATTTTTTAATTGAGTGAGTAAGTGTATTTAATGTATGTTTTCTATTTGGAGATTTAATATTTTCGATTTTCTTTTTACGTTTCATCTCCAGTAGCTTCAGCGTTACATAAAGACATTTTTATCCCTCTGGCGTCACACGTCCTGTACGTCTGCTTGTTCCACTGCTTCACTCAGTGAAAAGCTGAAACAGTGAAGTCAGTTCATCAACTAGTTCATTGATAGATTTATTCTAGTGATCACTTAAATCCATTGATTTTTCAAGCTAAATTGCCAAGCACAGTTCTAGCATTTCAATCTTTGTCTTTTGTGATATTAAACTGAATAGTGTTGCATTTCTTCTTGGTTGGATTTTAAAAAAGCTATTTCAAGACATCACCTTGTGTCACCTTGTGTTACCTCCCAGAGACAGTGAAGTATGGACTTTTTCCGATTTTTACTTTGATATTGGCACAATTAAACCTTATGGAAAACGTCTACATGTTTTGTACATCATTTCCTTGATATTTTGTAATTAATCATGAAAAAAATCCATTCTGAGGGTTTGAACGGCTCTGGGGCAAAGTTACAACAATAAATCTACTTTTGATGATGTGGCAGATTTGTGATGACGACGACCCAGCTGTTTGATTTGGACTTACAAAAAAAAGCAAATAGGCAAGTAAGCAAACAAAACAATGCATTTTGAACAAATCACACACTCCCTGCTCCCCGAGCTCCCTGCCCCGTGGCCCCCTGGGGGTCCTTGGCCTTTGGTTTGAGAACCAGTGGCCTCCAGCAGCAGGATTAGCCAGACCAGCTGCCCAGAGAGACCCTGGGCCCTGGACGCTGACACCAGGCCTGACCCCAGGGTGGCTACTATCAGGGACACTGAAGGGATCTGGGCAGCTCATAGTGTGTATGTGTGTGTGTGTTGTTCATTCAGTTGGACAACTGTTGAGCCAGTACAGATCTGGGCAGCAGTGCTCTTTGTATGTGTGTGTGCGTGCTTGTATGGTCAATTCTTTCCGGGGGTTAACTGCTGATCCAGTACAAATGGGAGGTATTGGGGGGTAGGGCTGAGGGCAGTCGTGTGCTCCTGGAACATCTGCCTCTGTTTCTCCTGAGTCAAGCTTTGGTCAGGAGCAGGGAGGAGAGGAGGCCACGGGTGGGGTGGGGTGGGGTGGGTTGGGGGACTCAAAGAGGAGAAGGACAAGTCAGGGTTGGAGGAGGAGGAGGAAACTGAAAAGATCCAATGTGATTAGGCAACAGACCCAAACACTGACTGCTGCAGATGGGATGCAGGATTATGTAAGTCCTGTGTCAGGCCTGGTTATTGTGTTCACATATAGAGACTACATGAATGTACACTGTGTACATGCATATGTGTGAACATCCTAGTGCTTTCAGGATGCAGAAAAAACTACGCTCGGTCCAGGTCAAGAGATCGAGCAAACATTGAGCTGAGTTTGATGATGTACAGCCAAGAAAATAAAGACAAACAAAACGGCAATTCACTATAAATTCATATCAAGACAATTTCCATGACCAGGAGTTCCAAACCCTGTTAATATAATGAAAAGTCCTATGGTGCTCATACTTCCCATTTGTCCACATGTCTTTCTTACTTTAATCTAGAGCTGCCATGATTGGACAAAGAGCTGATCAATACATTCATAATCTGCAACAATTTTGATAATCGGATAAAACAGCTGTAAAATAAAGTTTGGAAATGGCAGAAATTTATGGTTTGCAAATTCTCTTTTATCTCTTTTAAGAGAGTTAAGTGTGGGTTTTGGATTGTTGGTGAATTCAAACAAGATAAATTAACACATCACCTCGAACTCTGGGAAGTCATGGCTGCCATTTTTCTCAGTTTGATGACATTATATAGACCTAATGGTTATAAATAGAAAATATCAGCGTAATTTGTATATTTTAACCTTGGCTTTACATCTTTAACTATTCTTATGTCATATATGTGGTATTGGTACGTTTGTGTCTGATTTTAACGTTTGATCTGATTTCATTATTTATGTTTATTTGTGATGTAAGGTTTCCTGGGTGTCTAGAGAGGCATTGTGAAACAAACTGTATCATTACTATCCTTAATATTAGATAATTGAAGACTTAGTTAATTCATTTTGCATGAATATGAGAAACTTATCCCCGAAATCCTTCATAACCCTCTTTGTCCAAGCATCTCACTCCTTAGTGACCTCCCTGCACTTCATATATCAGACTAACCCATTTCTAATAGCATTAGATAAGAAGATAAACTCATTATGGTGACTGATTACTCAAAGACAACAAGCTACTGTTTCTTTTGTACCTTAGACTCGGAATAAAAACATGACTTTATGACACAAAACATCCTCTGTACGATATAACAATATGTATATGTGTGTGTTTTGATAATAAGGCAATTCATGGGTAGAGCAGGTATTAATTCAACATCTGCACATGCCCACCGCCTTATTTCCCAAAAGCCCCCTCAGGAGATTACTAAGATTACTTTATATAATGTCAAACTTATCAGCCATTGAAATTTGTGGGCCAAGTTGTGAGTCTATGTGAGTTTTCATGGGTTTGGTGGTCATAACTTTTTGGTGCAATCCTTTGGTGCAGATTTACAACACAGCTCCTCCCTTCCTGAAGATCGGTTGAACGGGAGGGGTTAGAGTGTCTTCCCTGTCCATAGAGCATCTGGCTAAGGAACGACAGATGCTGACAGCTGGACTGACAGCCAGCATATGTCCCTTTTCTTTAGTCCTGCTCTGCTCAGACAATGGAACTGAGGGGACGGGGGTGCTTTGTGTTAAGAAGGTAGACCTAATAGCTTGTGACTCCCCATTCTCCAGGAGAGCTTGGAGAGCAATTAGCCCGTCTCTGATCCTAGCCTGAAGAGTTATAATGGGAAGACAGAGCCCACAAAAACCTCAACTGTCCATTCTCATTCATGACACGTTAGGATGTTTATACTTATATTACAGCTGTATATCTACTGTGATGATCTAAATTAGGTGTTCAAACTCTGTCTCAAGTATACATTTCATTTTTAGACCTGCATAGTACATTGTATTTATTGGAATCACCAGTGGTATAAAGGAACTCAAGTAATGTACTTAACTCCAGTTATATGTTTTGCCGATAATTTATAATCCACATAATTTCTACCTTATTACTTACAGATGCAATTTCTAGTTACCTTTAAATTTAAGATACTACATAACAAACCAATGATAAGGTTATGAAATACAATATAGAACTCTTTGTAAAAAGTTTTGTGGGGCTCCTTGTCATGTTTCAGATGTATATAAGTTATTAGCAGTTCCACTAAAGAGACACTTCACCTTAAAGCTTCTCACACAGTTTAATTTTTAACAGACTGAGGCCTGAAGAGGTACAGTTAAGCCAAATATCATAAAAAAGAGAATATTCTTTTGATTCCCCAACATTTATCTTGTGAGTCATTTAAGGAAATTATCTTTATACAAAGTACCTGAAACTGCTCAGATATGGCAGTTTGCTACTTATGCATGGATTTATCAATAATATTAATAATGCATGATAATGTATCCGTCACAGAAACCAGGTACTTTTACTTTAAGTACATTTTGTTGATAGGAACATGTGCAGGCCTACTTTAACTTAATTGTTTTATATTAGTAGTATTATATGATTATAAAGCATCTTGTAACTGTGTTTTGAAATGTGAGTTTATTATTATTATTATCATTATTGTTTAGCTATTATTATTTTTACTTTAGTGCACCTCTGAAAGCAGTACATATACTTGTATGAAGTGTGTTACACAGTATTTGGAGTTTTATTGAAGTTTCAGTAGTTTGTTCCATCACTGTTCATCGGAGCCCTGACTCCATGCGCTGAGCACGTGCGCTTTGTTTAGTAACGTGATGACGCCACGCGTACACAACAGGAAGCAATTTGCATTTACACCAAAACACAACACGTTAGGTGCTGCTCGTGTGTGTAGAACTATTTAAAAGTACGCATTGTCTTGTGTTTTAACGTAGTACCCGAGTGTAAAATGAGTTTACAGGTTTTACTTATGACACGACAAGTTGGCTCGTGAGGACAGGAGACGCTGCTGCTTCTGACTGGATGAGATTAACTGTTGGAAGCTAAGCTAACTGTTAGCATCCAGCTGCATTCACTGAGCAGAGCAACTAGGCGAGGTGTGGGGTAAAGACACTTAGAGGACGGGGGATTATTCTGGGGTAATACATCTTCTTTCCTAAGTTACCTCTCCAGTTCCCAGTGAAACCAGTCTGACTGTGTGTGCTGCTGTTTGTTGCGTGTAGGGATCGATGGGTGTGAAGGGTCTGCAGAGCTTCATGCAGCGCTGCTGTCCAGAAGTGTGTGTGCCTGTGAAGCTCAGAGAGATGGCCTCACAACATGTTGCCAGAAACACAGCCACAGCCCACAGCGCAGGTAGAGTGATGTACAAGAACATATCTTTATAAACTTCAAATACATTTTAAAGTTCCTTTACCTCACATGCTCAACGTCCCCTTTACCGCACAAACTTAGCTGCAAGTCTGTTTTGTCAAGTTAACAGAGTATAAAGCTACTAGGGCCCCAAAGTACAAGGAACAATAGAATGGTGCTCAAAGTGTACATACGTCCACCAAGGCCCTACAGTCCCCTGGAATCTAATCAAGCTCCACCAAATTTCACACACTCATAGTTACCATTTCCCGACATCTGCCTGATTTTCTTCATCAAGATCCATGAATTTTCCCCTTGAAAATCAGTAAAATGTTGAAAAACAACCTAATTCACAATGTTAAAGATAAGATAAATTTCGCGGAAATCTGTTTTGTTGTTTTTGTGCAATCTTGCTTTCAAACAAACAAAGTAAACAACAAACAAATGGACAGGGGTGAAGACATATGGGGTTAGTGTGGACAGGCTGGCCTGCGCTCTGTTACACTCGTGTTTTCACTCTTCATCAAGGTCCCACACTCGTTGTGGATGGGATGGCTTGTCTCCGCCACTGGTACACGTGTGAGAACTGGGTGTGTGGGGGGCAGTGGAGGGAATACATGGATGTCCTGAAGAGCTGGGTGGAGGCGTTCAACTCCACCGGCATCAGACTGGTCTTCTTCTTTGATGGAGTGGTGGAAGAGCAGAAGAGACGAGAGTGGGTGAGGAAAATATACTGTAATCTGGAGCTGTTTGAATATTATCTTTTAGAAGCTATAGTGATTTCGCTGTAACTCTACATATCTTTAAATTGCACCTGCTGGAAGACTCTCTATCCACTTCTGTCTTTAGTTACAGAATTAATGAACAGATAATGTAGACATTAGCATTGAACTTCTGTCATCTCATCAAATCAGACTTTGCTGAGCTTGGAGTTTACTCAGTTGCTCTTCTGAGTTCATGCAGTCTCTGTATTCAAAGATCCTCTCCTGTCTGTAGGTGAAGAGAAGACACAGAGTGAACGGGCAGATTTCTAAAATATTTCGTCACATCAAGGAACACGGAGAGCAGCCTGGGAGACAGCTCTTCTGTTTGCCCTCTGGTCTGGCAGCATTCACATCCTTTGCTCTCAGGTTAGCATTTATAAACTAGAATGGCAGAAGAGTGCATATCTCCACCAAGGCCCAACACCCTTTTTTGCATCAACATCCATGAATTGTTCCCTGGGAAATTAGTGAAGATGTTGAAAAACACTCAATGTAAAAAAAAAAAGTGTTCTTCTCTGACCCAAATTGCATATTTCCAACAAATGTTGTGGTAATCCGTCCAGTAGTTATTGTGTAATCCTGCTAACTAACAGACAAACAACCAACGTGGATGAAAACATAACCTCCTTGGTGGAGGTACAAAACAATTCTGCAGCCCTTTTTTGGACTTTATACAGTGTATGTTGTGATAATAAAGCTGGTTATGTATATTGAAAAACTTACTGAAGTTTGATCTGATGAGAGTTAATATTCCTGCTGTTTATGGCAGAATTACTGTTATCTGTTGTTTTTTTAAATATATTTTTTCAAGGTCCTTGGGGCAGGAAGTGTTTTGCTCAGTGCAGGAGGCTGACTTTGAAATTGCCAGCTACGCTCGTCAGCATTGCTGCATGGGTATCCTGGGACAGGACTCAGACTTCATCATATACGACAGGTTTGTCAAAAGGATCATGTATTATATTTAATAAATACCAGCTATTTGCACCATCAAAGATTCTTCCCACTTTAGAATCACAGCTTGCACTTCATAAGTTAAATCTTTACCTCAAACATGAGCTGTTAGATACTTTGCTTTGGTTGGATTGAAAAAATACGATTGCAGAATTTCTTGTATCACACTAAAAAGCTGAATGTCATAGAGTCTAGCACTTCATGTTATTGATAAGTCATTAAAATGTAAATAAACTGTATGATCTGAACATGTGGTTTGGATTTTTTAAGTGCCCCCTACTTGTCGGTGGAAAAGCTGCGAATAAACAGCCTCACCACCGTCCTGTACGACCGACAGAGGTTCTGCCGAGCCATCGGACTAGCTGTCACCCAGCTACCACTGCTGGCTTGTCTCCTTGGTAATGATGTGGTGTCAACGGAGCAGATGCAGCACATCAGGAACAATGCCATAGCAACATACAGGTGTCTCTTTAGTTTGGTGTTTGCTCACGAACAACATTTCCTCTACTACTGAATTTTTATTTGTTTTTTTATCCAAATCCAAACAAATGGAATGAATCTGAATCTGTTTAGTTATAAAAATATTCAGTTCAATTCAATTATTTTTCAAGCCGCTTTAGTCACATTTAGAAAACATTTAACTATTTGACCTTGTTGTATATTTAGTTTTCATAGTCAAGGTCAAGAGCAATTTTCAGTTGTAAAAAAAAATCATCTTGTTAAGATGCTTGACAGTTCGGCAACTTAGTTGAACTTTAGATGAGGGCATTAAATGACAGCTTTGCCTCATTGTTTCCCAGGAAAAACAATCCTGCACCAGACCATGGTGCTCCACAGGTGGAAACGGTCCTAGCTGTATCCCAGTATGTGAGCTCTTTGTGGGGCGGACAGGAGGAAGAGACTGGGCACATCCTTCAATGCATGAATCTGTCAGCTCCTCACAGAGAGCTACTGAAGAGAGGGATCTGCTCCTACTTACTACCTAGACAGGAAGCCCTGCAGCGAGGTGTCATCTCTTCATGTCCCTCCGCCTGTGCCATGGAGAAATATGTTAGTCCAGAAACATTAAAAGTATGTAATGTTTCATATACATGTTCAGTATGTATCTTGTCGAAGTCATATTAGGTCTGACCATGCTAAATGCCAGATTGTCTGTATAATGTTTTCTATGTGGTTTTCCCCAGGCATGCAGAGAGAAGCATGTAGCAACAGAGGGTTTTATGGTTTACCCGGTTTTGTGTGAGGGGGTCGTCGAATGTAGCAACACTTTGGAGGATGAGGAGGACGCTGAACTGTTGCCCCAGGCCCTCGTCTTCAAACCCTGCAGACAGCGCATCTACGGACTGCTGCTCGGTCATGATGGTAGGACAGTAAACTTACTGGAGTGGTCACAATTATGTACACAAAGACAAAACTTCACATTTAAGATTATAAACACACTGATATCGATGCACCCTGGCAACACCATGCACACATATCGTAGTCCTACTTATGCAGGCATATAGTCACATATCAGCAAAGACAGCTGCACATGTAAAGGTATACACACACACACACGCACACACACACACACACACACACATATACTTGCAGTTGAGTGGCCGTAGTTTATCAATCAGTCTGGCCACACCCAAATCTTGGCATTTGTTGTGGTCTGGGACACATGCGGCCACATTATTTTCACTATGTGAATGCAAATGCACCCTGGGCCACATATGAAGGACGCCTACTCAGCTGCTACAGTTTCACAATGAATCTAATGTATTTTTACAATACCCAGTGTCTATACATTGATTTGTTTGTGATCCCAATATCAACACTGATCCACACATAATGATTTCAAACAATTTTTTTTTTCAAATGGGTAAAATCTTACTTCATAGAAGGTCTATGCACAGCATGAATTCATTCAGCCCCTCCTGGCTCCAAACTTCAGACACGTGTGAACTCAGGCTGGGTAGAAACATCATCATTTGGTCTTCATGAACACTAATGACTAATGTCATTATTTGCATATAGAGCAGGAAAGTGAGATCCGATCCCAGGTGCTAACAGGAGACTCATTCAGGACGCACTTTAATAACAGGTGTGAACAGGGCAATAGACACAACATACTAGAAATACAGGCTTAGCTGTGGAGCCTTGACTTTGTCTTTTTGTGTGTTTTCAGGCAGCACTGTTGATACTCCAGCAATCAGGGAATGGTTTGTCTTCCCCGGAAACCCACTGAAGGAACCTGACATGGTCCACCCTGTCCCAGTCAGCCTCCCGGGTGCTGCACCTGCTAGTTTCTTAATATCTATCTCTCTGTATTCCTGAGCTCAATTTAGGACTGAACATTAGTCAAGTTGAGTTTTGTTCTCAGCAGGAGGATGGTACACTTTAATACACAATGCTGAAGATAGCATGCAACAAAAGGATTTTTTTCTGGGAATAACGTTTCCATCTGTTGTCAGTTTTACTCTGCTTCTTGTTGGCTAATACCCTGACATCAACCTTAATACACGTATATATTAAATGATTATATATATATATTATTTATGAATACACTTTATCTACATTTGTAGGTGGTCTTCCCAGTTTGGACTTGTTGTGGTTCGGCACTGGTTCTGATGTTACTTCCCTTCGTCTGACGTCCTTTCTTACGATACTTGACTGCCAGGACTTCACTGAGTTGTACGGTACCATTGAAGTCTCTCTCCTGGCTGTGCTCTGTCTGGTCACTTACATAGTCCTGCAGGTAATGTCAGCTCTTTCTTTAGCATCAGATACTTTTAGGTGGGTGATGACAATACAACCATAGGAAAAATAAGAAAGACCTCATAATCTACTTAATGTTGAAAACAAAAGTCAAATTAACTAAAGTGGAAAAGGTGGAAATACTTTGTCTAACTACATATAATCCTCTAGCTGAGGGAAACTAAACTTTGAAAGATAGATTTGTACATTATACACTCGAGTGATTTCATTCTTGGACTGGATCACTGGCATATTTCATGATTCAGCTTCTATTTACATGTTTAGAAGCAATTACAAATTGAAGATGTAATTCATTTTTATTTACTTCTAATTGGAAGTAAGTGATTTTATTCCACTTCTTCCTCCTTCTCTTAAATCACGTTGGGTGTTTGCAAAAAGACATGAAAACATCACTAACATGAAATGATGATGTCTCCACGGTGACTGATTTGTCTCTTTTGGTTTTCAGTGGCAGGGCTGCATGTTTGGCTTCGCCTTCAATGAACAAGTTAAGCTGTTAAATGAAACAGTTGTGTACTCAGTTTGTATTTAGGCGTTTCCGCTGAGATAATGTTAGTATATGTGTTATACAGCTACACCTGGTGATTTATGTAAACAGAGAACGAAAGACCAAATGTATTTGGTGACAATTAAAACACACAAGTCAGCTTTTGAATTGGGATTTACATCTATAACACATATACAACAATTATTGTGCTCTTAATTCTAGTTGTGATGTGAAGTTAAACATGACTTGTTGACGTCTGTGTTGTGTTGTTTTGGTCATGGCTTGGTGTGAGCCATTATCACCCACTGAGTGCCCAGTTTAGCCACAGACACAGGTCTTTGTAAATTAAGCTCTTGTGTCAACAAGAGGTCTGATAACCACTCAAGGGCTTTGAATATTTAAAGAGAAGCTTAATTTGCCCCAGTTATTATTTTGGTTGTAAAATTTAAAGTATCAACATATGTGCTCTTTGTAATCCTGTTGAAAGAGAAATGTGAAAAGAAGCAGAGATTTTTGTTTTCTGTTGGTACATTTTACATTGACGTCAGCTGATGGAGCAGAGATCAACGCAGTAGATTACCTGGATGAAGGAGCTTGCGTCATTTTGCAGATGATAAACAAAAATTAATGTAGATTCATTTATCTGGGCTGTAACAAATTCATTTTAAACAGGTTGTAATTTGCACCTTAGAGAAAAAAAGGTTGTTTACAAAAAATAATCTCAACTATCACTTTCAAAAATGTGCATGTGGAAAAAATCAGTAAAGTGTTCGCTTCCACTGTACTATCAAATCTGATAAGTTCATTAAAGAGCCATTACGATTTAGCTCAACAAAATAAACTATGCTATTTAACTCCAAAGCATAAATGAAAAAGAATTGAGTCGCAAAAAGTGTGGGCTTTCTACAATTGCTGATAAATTGTGCCCTTCATGATTTGACTAATAGCCGTTCTGTCATGCAGAGTTGAACACTTAAAAGCTCCTTTTACACAACCTGTTCATGGCAGAAATATTGTGCCTTTATCCTGCCTCGTCATTCTGTATAAAATGTACGAACATGGAATGGAGCGTTGCATTCTTGTTCTGCTTTTGAGGAAATCGCAGAGCCAACATCAGACATAGGGGCAGCAATATGTCCACATGTTTGGCTCAGTGTAAAGCTAAAATGGCAATATTATGAAATCCCTGTTTCAAAGGGCCTGAAGATGTAAAGATCTAGATATAGTCAAAGAGACGGACACTTGGATCCAGTCATTTAAATGGATATGAGACCAACAAACAGGCAGAGAAGCAGCTTGTTACATGGACCGTTAGACGAGTAGACGATCAAAGATGAGGCAGACAACAGTAGCTGTTGTTGTCTGATTCTTGCTGCATTCACATTCCCTCATCACTCTTCTGTTTAGATAGCTTCAGGGTTTGTTTGTTTTGAACACACAACTGGGCAGCCATGTTTCTGTATTCAGCATTGTTTCTTTTGCTTGAGTTGTCGCATAGAGAGCAGACAAAACAAACTGACCCATGCAGAACACACACTGGAATGTGATTGAATTGGCAGACCATATATTTTCCCTTGTGTGTGTGTGTGTGTGTGTGTGTGTGTGTGTGTGTGTGTGTGTGTGTGTGTGTGTGTGTGTGTGTGTGTGTGTGTGTGTGTGTGTGTGTGTGTGTGTGTGTGTGTGTGTGTTTTTTATCAGGTACCGGCTGTGTCTCAAGAGGACGTTGATGCTTACCTGAGTCAGGGCGTCTGTCTGAGCATGAAATCCCCACAGGAGCTTCAATACATCAAGGTCAGTTAGAAGCAAAAATAAACAGATGTTGTATGAGGTTCTGTTTTTTTTTTTTTAATCTTTTGTCACTTTCAATAAAAATGTGGTTTAGAATAAACTTCAATTGTAAGACTTTCGCCTAAATTGTATGTTTTAATTGAACCAAACGTGTGGTGTTGTATTTCCTGCTGCAAGAAGTCAATGTTCTCTGCAGTTTACAGTAAACTAAGTCGTCTTGTGACAATCACAGGTCAGAACATGTTTCCAGGTTTAGAAAGTGAAGAAAAAAACAAGACAAAAATACAAATAAACTGTTTTTTCTTAAAACTTCTAAATAAAAACCCAGAGGGTTTCCAGGTCTTTTATTGTTGTAAGTACTTTTTATATTGCCAGTGTAAAAAGCCATCCAAAGTGTTTCATTACAGATTATGCTGTAATATGAGAATATCACTGAAACAGCAAACAGTTGAGGATCAAACAATAAGAAGTTTTGCCAAATGATTATTTTCATATAATGTCATGGTTAATAGCTGATTAATTTCCTCCCGATGGACAAATTGTTGCACCTCTAGAGACAATTAGCATTTTATTCTGATAGATAAAACTTCCGTACGATCACCTTTTGCACCACAGTTGGTTCATTGATTACTGATGCTGTGTCTGCTGACGTTGGAGGAACATGGAGGCAAAATATTGAAACTTTCTGTATTTTTTACTTTCTGAAATGTGGGAATTTTTCTTGTAACTTGTGATGAGCCTTTTCTCAATCTTCAACTGAATGATTAAATAATAATTATTAGATTGATTCATAATAATAATCATTAGTTGAATATAAGTGAGTTGGGTTGATGTGACTGATACTAGAATCAGAATCCTCTGTGCTCCACCATTCTCTGAAACAGCATGCTGTTCACGGCCTTGTTGTAGACCAATTTATATTTACTGCTTAATTACCATACTTATGTCTAGTAATTTGTATTTTTGCTGCTTGTCTGTTTTCTACACAATAATTAGGGCTGGGCGTTGATTTGAATATGTTGTCTGGAAGAGGTTCAGAGCTGCAGGAGGGGGGGCTAACTGAGGGACAGCTGTATGGATCAACTACACACACACAACATGCACACATATACACTGTGATGTGGAAAAAAATCTATTTTTGATTGTGCATTTGTATCAGTTTGTGTGCACATTTTACAGAAAGTTTCAGATTTGCACACCATCCTACATTCAATACATAACTGCACAAAGTGAAAATCATCCTCTTTTTCATAACAGCAAAATATTACAAACAATAATAATGATAATAAAAAAAGAAATTGTTTAATCAAATGATAATTTATTAGAAAGAAGACTGTGTGTTTAACTTAAAAAAAACAATCCCACCATTTGCGGGTGTTTAGGGGAAAAGGGGTAGTGGGTCGATTTTGGGATGCGTCGGTTTCGATGCAACATTCCTCCCCATGGGGCTTTGATTGTGGTGTGTGTGTGTAAGTGTGTGTGTCACAGATAGAGTGTGCTGGCAACAGTTGCCCGTTTGTCCTGGCTGACGTTCACCACATGGAGCTATTTACACACAAATGTGCACACTCCGCCCCGGTGGACACACACACACGCACTTGTGTTATGTTCTCATGTTCTTCTAGTTTTTACTTTCCTTGTTCTCTCTCTCTCCTGCGCTCCTTCAGGCTTTTGTGTCTCTGTTCAGTGGTTCATTGTTTTCTGAAGGTGAAGCTGTGTTTGACTGGAAGCAGGTGGCAGGCGGGGGTGTGCATCTGTGTGTGTGTGTGTGTGTGTGTGTGTGTGTGTGTGTGTGTGTGTGTGTGTGTGTGTGTGTGTGTGTGTGTGTGTGTGTGTGTGTGTGTGTGTGTGTGTGTGTGTGTGTGTGTGCATACATACAGGTAATCCTTGTTATCAGTGCTATGTACCAGAGGACAGGTGAGAGCATAAAACACATGGAGAGCATCTGCCTGCTGTTATCATCGCTATCTTTCTCCCTGCCTCTCCATCATCCTTTCTTTCTTTATTGTCCTCCTCTGGTTTCTTCTTTCTTTTCCTCTCTCCTTCATTGGCTTTTATAAATCTGTAAACAACAAAACCCTGCGATTTAATCATAATATATGAAGCCACTGTAAAAAATAAATAAATAAACAAATTGGATTACTTTAACATATATGGTACATAACAAGAGCATTAAGCATAGTGTAAGAGTGCACAGTGTGTTTCTGTGTGATTTCATTAATGTAGTTTACTAACTATGCAAAGACATTTCAGTGTCAGAGTCACGTTTGGCCACTTAAGATAGATGCACAGATCCATAGATTGACACCTCACTGCCGTGTGCCATTGGAACAGAGTGATGGAACATCAAAGCGGGTGGTCTAAGTCATATATAATTGTGTAATCTACGTGTCAGGATTGAACAGATAAGGTTGTGCAAATTGGGGTTGGGAAACAGCAATTACTTTAACAGTTGTGAGGGAAATTCTAAGGACTTTGGTCTGGGTGGTGACGCGAAGCATATTGAAGAAGCAGATGGTTCTTTACTGCAGGAGTGTGTGTATGATGCTGCATGTTTGTGAAGATGTGATTGATTCCTCTGCCACTAAAGTCCCAGTAAGTAGACTGAGGATAAAGAGTTTTCTGTCAAATGAAGATTCATATTTTGTAATAATACTAATAGAAATTATAACAAGATATATCAATCTCATTACTAAATGAAAGAGCAGGGACCCTCAGGCGAGTGACCGGCTGTGTGGTCTGTTGTTGTTTGGGGTCGAGGATCCGTCAAGTGGTTTGTTAGACTTTGACCTGAAGGTATTTATTGCCACATGTGGTGAAGTCAGTTGTGACCCGCTGGTGACTCAGAAAAGTCCCTGTTTCATTTGCAGATTTAAAGTAGAGGTTTGGTGACAAAAAACTTGCCAAACTATCCAGCAGTGTGATACAGATTCACTATCAACCATAAAAAAAAGAATAATTCTTTCTTTGCTTTCAGCTGCCTTTCCTCTCCAGTCGTGCGGTACAGCTGGGATCTCTCTATGTCCGAGGGCTGAGCAACCTGTTGGGTGCCAACTGTGCCAGCGGCTACCCGCTGCCCAACACTGCCCTGATGCCCTGGCACAGTTTTGATGGACAGCTGTTCCAGTCAAAGTACCTGCTGGCACATAGTGGGACAGAGAAAACTGTGCTGCTGGACAGTGATGTGAGTGGTCATAGGAACACGGAAGGATGTGGTATGGGTCAGGGAAGAATTCATAGAATTATGGAGAATTGTGAAAATGGTGCTATTCTAGTATTACAATTATTTTGATGTGGTTGATTTGACCAGCTTGATGTGTCTTTGTTTAAGCAGTGTATGTATGTATATCTGACTAGTTGTATTGTCTCCCTGTCTCTCCAGTCATCCTGTCTGTCCCTGTTTCTCCACCTGAGAGAGAAACTCATAGAAACCTGCAGGAAGCAAGGCAGAGTCCTGCAGTCCAGACCAAGACCCAACGCACCAGATCTAAGTCGTAAAACCACTTCAGCGCCGGGATACAGAGAGACACATGCAGGTGAGATGTCTGACTGACTAAATAACAAACTGTATTTTGTTTGACTTGTACCACCTTCTAACTGCTTCTGACAGGTTTCTCTCAGTGCAAGAAGTCGATGTCTTTCTCTTGTGACCAGAGTTTGTTTCTCAGCTAAGACCTAACAGTCCCCTTTCTCAGCTACACTTTGGTGGCGGTCCCAAACTTGTAGCCATATTTGTTATCATGCAGTGGCTGAACAAAGCCTACACCCAAACCACATTTAAATCCACTCACATCTCATCGATACCAAACCCCTAAATATGTCAGAAAATGACAAGATTCACATATTATTCTCTGAGATATCAACGAAAAACGCAATGTTAAAGGAAAAAAACCTGTGTCTGCTGGTAATGTTTCCTGGTAATGCGTCCAGTACGTTCTGTTTAATCCTGCTAACTAACTAACTAACAGAAAGACAAGCAAACAAACACAGATGAAAACACAACATCCTTGGTTGAGGTATTTAAAGATACCTGCCCCCTGACACTTTCAAAATTCATCTTAAATGACAGTAAACATTAACTCAATGCACATTTTAAACGCTGAGATTGTTTTGTGTTTTAAAAGTGATGAAATACCATTCATACTTCACCTTCCTCACTCTGACTCAACATTCCCTTTGTATTGTTTTCATGTGGCATAATGCTGCCGGGACTCCTTTTTAAAAACTCTCCTTGATGTTGAGACCATCCTGTTTAAAGGGTTTTTGACCTGAATTAAGAATGTTATGGGGTTTCTCCTCCTTCACCCTAGTGGTTTAGGTGCATGCCATGTAACCACTATGTCCTCTGTTTAAATCTGACTGTAGGACCTCTGTCACATGTCATATCCTTCTTTCTCTCCCCATGTTTCCTCTCTGCTTACTTACGTACCAAGAGACAAAATCCCAAAAGACATGTTATCAAAGTGTTAATATGATTTCTGTATTATATTTGATGCTCCAGTAGATTTTATGTTGTGATCTAGTCCATGTTTCTCCAAACTGCATGCACATGAAGAGGCTTCCACTGATCTGAGTGGCCATAACAAACTGGAGCTCATATGAAGAACTGATGAAAATATTCCTGGAGCTAAACAGTGCAGCAACATTATAATCTGATAGTTGATCTGTGGTTGTAGTTCCCTGGTGTCCCTCACAGAACCACATTACCCAGAGGGCTGTGCTGTAACAAGCTCCATGTGTGCTGTGGCCTTAATGCATACCATGGCGTGCATTCACACACACACAAACGCTCACGTGCATGCTCGGGCCCGAGACTTGCTTTGTCAGTGCACTAGTAATAGTAGGTTTCTGTTTATAGGCTGGGAGAGCTCTATTTTAAGACACACAACAAGACGGACTGATTACAGGCTTCTCTCTTCTGTCTCCCCCTCCCTCCGCTCCCCTTACCCTCAGTTGTTCCCCTGTTTTACTCTTCATCCAGTATTCTCTCTTCTCCTTCTCTCTGGTTCTTTCTCTCTTTTATCGCTGTCCGTCTCTTTCTGGTTCTCAGCTTTCTAACCTTTTCACCCTCTTGACATGTACTAGTTTGTTTTACAGAATGTGAACTTTCTGTATAATGATTTTCACTGTAGTGTGCAGACTTACAGTAAGTCACGCTCCCTGTCGGTACAAGACAAGTCTGTAGCTTTACACTCTCCGTCCGACTCTGTCATCAATCTCAGAAGACCACTCAGTGGTAGCCTATGAAATCCGAACCAGTTGTTCCGACTAATAAACCTTTTTGCGACCATTTTTCTGTGCGCCATGTCGATGGAGAGTCTCCGATTTGCGCCAAACTGTCTGCTTTTTGCCCAAGTCTTGTGGGTCTCATGAGGATGTTTCTGGTTTTATAGATGGAAGGCTGCACTCTTTATACCTCAGTGTTTCATTTCTGCCAGACACAGACACCGATCATTACTACAGAACTGTGGGGATACGGAGTGTGTGTTTGAGAGAGAGAGACAGAGAGAGAGCATGTGTGTGCGTGAGAGCAGTGGTGGCGCTATGTGGTATCTTTGAGGGCCTGGTTTGGTTTTTGTTTGGAATCAGGCCTGATGTTTAGTCTCCTCAGCAAATATCTCCTCTGCCCGCCTGCCCTCACAATTACACTCCAGCAGTGAATCCAGTGTAGCTGCTCTCTTGTGTCTTCTCAATTTATTTCAGTTCAAAATATACAAATAAAGTAAATAAAAACAACATCAGTTTCAGATTGAATCACATTTTTCTTAGACCACAGTTGCTCTGGCTGAGAGTAGTGATGTACTTCTAATCTATCTTCTAATCTGTCCTCTGATAATGTTGATTTTCAATAAACACATTTAAATCTCTGATGTAGAAATAACATGCTGCGAACAAATCTTTCATCTCGCCCTAATTTTATTTGAGAGATCTTTTGGTTTTACTCTAAATCTAAATCAGGGAAACTTTCTACAGACCTAACAACCACTTAAACAGACGTTAAAACAGTTGGGATACTTGAGGTCTGTCTGACCCATTGTTCACCGTGTGCCGCATGCTTTCATGTGCTTATTTCCACACTTTCACACTCAGGCAGTAGATTGGTGGGAGGATGGCGGCCTGCTTTGGCCTAACCAGCTACAACTCCAGCCTAAGTGGGACATGGATGTTTTATTTTCAGTGCTTTGTAATTCGCTTAAAATCTGCCACGTTCTGTCAAAGTTCCTTCAGAGAAAAGTGAGGATGAAAAATAAAGGTTGCATTAAACATTGAGCTTTGTTTTATTAAGTTAATATTTTTTTTAATCCATAACAGATCAAATGTTGACAACTGTGATGATCTTAAAAACTGTCATGAAAGGGAAAATCATAAAAAATCTTTTTTTTTTCTTTCTTTGAATACTTCAGTTTGTGTTTGTCAAACTTGATTATTGTTCGTTCGCTCTGTGATTTAGACTTTGGTGGTTTTTTGTTTGTGTTTTGTGGGAAGCCTTGAAATAATTGTGGACAGATTGGAAAGGCAGATTATGTGTGTTTGTCGCCTCTTTTCCTCCGAAATGGCCAAAAATTCACTATAAAAGATTGGTTGATGCATTTTTTTGTAATGTAAATTTGTTCATGACTAAAAGAACTCTGAGAGCTGTTTCATCGAGACTGTTTTCACAACTACAGGAATACCTGCCATCACACTTACATTTGAGCCAATTCAATTTCCCAAGTGAAACAATCATAGACAAAGCACAGAATAATCTCAGATGAAATTCATGTTGTTCATCATCTAAAGCAGATTGAAAGAATATGTTTTTCTGTGTTTCCTGCTACAGAAGTACAGCACACATTTGGTTCACTTTGGCTTTGATTCCTCATCTTTAGGTTGGACCTCAGGTTGTCGTGAGGGATGGAGGACGACAGGAGAGGTGAGAGGGGAGCAGCGACATGAAGGTGGATGGAGGGAGAGAGGAGAGGAAAGAAGAGGCCAAAGTGAAAATGACAACAGTGAGAGACTAGGGGAGAGAGGAGGACACGGAGGAGGAGGACAACATTTTCATCCTCATTCTTATCCTGACCATCACAGTGGAGGTCGCCACAACATGAGCCATCCTCCTAGACAGTCCAGAGGTAGATTGTATCGCAGCAGAGGAAGATACCAACTGGCTCCCAGGTAACACCGATGTGACACTAAATTCATTTCTTCTACCTCTGTTCTCTAACGCCGGGTTTCCTCCTCTCCTCTGCTCTCAGATGGTCTCAGTCGCCTGCACCAGGAACATAACTCAACCCTGAACAGAGAGCAGAGGATTAGTGGAGAGGGCTTGAGGAGTTAATAGGATGGGAAAGTCGGGATGAAAGCAGAGAAGGAATCAGATTTCTGTGAACAAACTGATTAGTGAATTAGCCGTCAGGAATGTTTGTCTAAAGGATGCATTAGGTAGATAACTGGGTATTAAGAGGAGTCAGAGTGAAGAGATTGGAACAAGTTTATATCATTCGCCAGTTTAAACTTAAATAGTCTTTTTGTGTTTCTTTAAAACAATCCTGTTGGCATCCTTTACCTCAGGGAAACACTCTGTGTTCTAGTACTCTGTGTTACTTGGAAGGAAAAAGAACAGCACAAAGGAGAATTCGGCAAACAAACATAGAAATTCTTTGCAGTGAGAAGTGGATTAATGGTTAATCCTCAAGCCTGTTTTCACCTCTTATCTTTGACTATAAAAGGCCAAGGATCTTAAAAGCTATGTGTATCCAACACCATAATCCTTTAAATAGTAATGGTTTGAAGTAGAAAAACAGGAGCTCGAATATCAGCTGAAACAGGACATTAGTGCTAAATGTTTGTACACCTCTCTCTATAATCTGTTTCCAGGAACCTTTTGGGAGTCAAAAACAAAAATTGTGGCAACTACAGTTTCTATTTTTTTATACAGATGTATAAGGATGTTGGCTGTTTGTAAGAGATACTAATGGATTTTAAACTGTTATGCTTTTAATATCTTGATACTAAGCACTAGGGCCCAACCGATATATCAGTGACCCATCATGTCAGTATTGATTTGTTTGCCTGTATGTGTACACATGAAAACTTTTATTTTACAGAATAAACAATTCAGATAAGATATTCATAAATATATATTTCCTTCATTTAATTTCTATTCTTTTTATGTATTTGTGTTTTCTCTTTATTCAGACATTCATAATAAAGTTTATGGCCAAACTGTAAAATAGGTAGTATGACCATCCAATTTCTTTCCTAAAAATCAGAGAACTTAATTTCTATATTTGACCCCAACATCACATTTGAATCATTCCTGTGATGTGCAAGAAGCTTAAATATTTCTCACGCTGACAGTATTGAGTGTGTGACAATCACATTGCTGTGGAGTCTGTGTGTGTGTCTTCCTGTTACACCATTAATGTCATAAAACCCACCAGAGTAAAAGGGGGAAGAGTGTGAGTGTGAGGGCAATGAACGGGGTTGATTCCGATTGGGGTGAGTTGGTTGATGAACTCGTCTCTGGACTGACAGCACATTAACATGAACAGTGCTCGTGGGAGATTAATTGCCTTTTTTATTTGTATGTTTTTCTAATTGTTTGGAAAGACTGAAATATATGTAAATTTGGCTTGTTATTTCAATTTAAAAGCAAAGAAGACTATCAGTTTGTTTTACAGCTCTATAACTAGAATGGCACTCAGAAGAGCACATACAATACCTCCATCAAAGGCCCAACAGTCCCCTTTAATTCAATTATGCTGCACCAAACTGCATAAACTAGATATCAGTCCTCTAAATATACCTAAGTTTTCCCATCAATATTCTTAAATTACTCCATTAGAAAACAGTGAAAATGAAGAAAAAAAATACCCTGTCTGGCAATGTTAAAGAAAGTAATGAAAAAAATATGGATCTGCCCTCTGATCCATATTCCCACCAAAGTTTTATGACCCATTCCACATCCTTCCACCAAGTATTGCTGTAATCCGTCCAGTATAGGTTTTGTGTAATGCTGCTTAGAAATAAACAGGTGAAAACATTGCCTCCCTCAGAGGTAATATTTGGTTCAACATCAAAGGACATCAAAGGACAATCTTATAAATGAGCAATAGATTTGTAAACTTAAATAAATACGTATTTTAAATATTTTAGGTTATATCAGTGACTATTTATGTATCTCTTGTGGAAGGTGAAAAATCCGGCTGATTTTTTTCTTTCACTCCCTCATTTCATTCCTTTTTAGAAATGAAACATGCAACATTGTGAAAAGCAGCAGCTTTGGCTTTCACGCTCTCCTGTAGAGACTTTTCATGAAACATTACTATTTTGTAAGACTGTTTTTTATACTCACCACAGTAACATCACCAAGAGCAAATGGAAGTTGAAAGTTTTAGGCTGACATTGTACAGAACTATGTTTATGTTTACAAACTTTTCTACGTCTGAGAAAATCATAACCTTGTGTGTGCTGTGTGTTTTAATTGAAGAAATATTTTTAGGCCTTGTTTAGAAAAAGTTACTTTTATGGAAATGTGACCTGAGGCCTTTTCAAACATGATGTTGCTATGAAGCAACGTCAGTTCGTTTATGAAGTATAGTGCTGGTGAAAAGGGGACTTTTGATTTATTGGAAAACAGAAAACATTTTATCTTTGTGCCAGAGTTTTAGTGGGTTGTACAGGGGCAAGGGCTTGAGGATCTGAGTCATGTTTGAACCTTTTCTAGTGGGATGTGAATAAACCCTTCACTCCCTGTCTTTCCTTTCAGTCCAGAGGCAGCAGAAGAAACGAAGTGTGTGTGTGTGTGTGTTTAAGTAACTGTGGTGAGTGGAGTGGGTGTGGGTGAGTGTGTGAGGTGGGGGGACAAGGGTGGGGCGCGCAACACACACACACACATAACTTGGGTCCAGTCGCCCCATCGAGATAATAACAATAACAGGAGGAGGGATGTGTTTTCTGTGGTGAAGAGGAAGCGAGGGATGGAACGTTATAAAGGGAGGAAGAAGGAAAGAAGAAAATGGAAGGGGGAAATGAAGGAGTGTGAAGGAAAGAGGAGAAGTAAACACAGAGAGGAGGAAAGCAAGGAAGACGAAGGAAACGCCAGACGGGTGGTCGATGGAGAGGTGGACAGCTAAGAATAGAGAAAACAACAGGATGAGAGTGGAGAAAAGAGAGGAGGGGATTGAAAGGGGAAGACAGGAGAATTGAGAACCGTTTCAGTCTAGAGCCGGTAGTCCTGCCGCAACCACAGGAAACCCTGTTGGCTGCCCAACAGATCAGCTTCCTGTGTATGTGTGTGTGTGTGTGTGTGTGTGTGTGTGTGTGTGTGTGTGTGTGTGGTGGAGGTCTGGGTGTGGTCCCTCCAGCAGCAGGGAGACAAACAGAAAGTCAGACACCCTTTCCAGACCTCCTCCCTGGGATTGGCTTTCCTCTCCAGTGGCTATCATTCAATAAGCTGTGTGCTCCACTTTGTCTAATACTCCGCGTCTTATCTCAACTTTCTTTCAGCCGAAGTCATCAAACCCGGCGCTCATTCGTGTAACTCGGCTGCACAAATTGGATTTGACTTAAACCCTTGCGGTGGCCGGCAGTGGCCACAGCGGGCAGCACCTATACTAATCCCACGGGGACCACAAAACCGCACGAATAAACTTTATCCCAAGCAAATAGCCACTTTGAAGCAGGATAACATTTTCTGATTCCACTCTCTGGAGAGGTGTAAAAATGGTAACCCTCTGTTTACTAGTCACATGGCAGCTTTTTTATACTAGTGCCGTGCCCGTTCTAAACATGCCTGTTTGTTTGGCTTGTGGGGATGCTGGTTGCAGTTTTTTATCTGAAACTGTAAAAGTGACATGCAGAAAGTAAAGACCGACTGCTGGACTGCAGCCATTGTCATGAACGTCAGGGTTGACAACATTGCTTACGTTGATGAGTCCCAGCCGCTGCTGTTACAGAGCACTGGTCGCCTGCTGATTCAAAGTTTATCATTATTGAACGTATCACGTGTCCAAATCGCACCAAATTCAACACTGGACTGCCTTGGGCCGTTAACGAAACACATGCCAAGTGTGAAGCTGATAAGATGACCTTTTCTCATGATATGCCAACTAAAGAACTCAAAGGGCCAACAAAGATATAAATTCAAAAACCAAACACAAGTGAAACAATAGGTAAAAGTTCATAAACACAATGAATCCAACAAAAGAACCAAAAAGATGAATCAAAAGTCCTTCAGAAGTTCAACACAGACCAGACAGCCTCATGAGACTATCAACACTTTAACTGATACAATTCAGCTTTTCAATTACGTCAAATCATGGCTCTTCCAACAGCTCAGCTCTGAAGATGTCAACGTCAGCCTGGTACTACTTAATGAAACAACAGCTAACGGACGAAGTTCAACTCAGTCATCCATTCTTGGGAGGAAAACTTTCAAGACTGCATCCAGCCTCAGCTGTACTTTGGGTTTAGCACCAATTGGCATGCTGCGACACCACACTGAAGGTGGTCAACGTTACAGCTGCGAAACATCAGCACGTTAGCATTGTCATTGTGGGCCCGCTCACGTTAGCATTTAGCCGAAAGCACCACTTAGTATGTGATGAGAGATGGGTGACGCCCCCTTGTTTGTTCCAATGAAATTATAGCGTTTTGGAGGGAAATGTGAGAGGAGACAACGATTTAACTCGACCACAACACCACTTGTTGACACATGAAGGAACTGCCAACAAACCAGCTGTTATAGAGGATAATGGTTATTATTACATGCTGTTGTTGTAATTTAACACGTACCTTCTGATACAGTGTTGTTATGAAGTTCAGGAAAACAATTTAAAACATATTACACGGTAATCATGAAGTTCTGTATGGAAAATCATTTATGCAGTGTGGCCTTTTTCACTAAGTGTTGTTGCATTCAGACAAACAAGCAAAAAAGGTAGCTAGTGTGTGTGTGTGTGTGTGTGTGTGTGTGTGTGTGTGTGTGTGTGTGTGTGTGTGTGTGTGTGTGTGTGTGTGTTGTTGTTGTGTATGTTTACACACTCAAAGGAAGGACAGAGCATTTCTTGGCTCTGTTATTTTGTAGTTGTTTCAGTCAATTTTACAAAGGCATGAACCAAAGTGACACAGGCAACCAAAAATACACAGAGCCATAGTGACCAAATATAAACCTTCTGTATTTACTGCACGATATATAAATATAAACTGCTTTCTTTAGACGGGGCCAAAATACAGAGGGAACAACTCCCAGACGGCTCTGTGTGTGTGTGTGTGTGTGTGTGTGTGTGTGTGTGTGTTTGTATGTGCGTGCACGCTCCAGACTCCTGCCTAATAGCATGTAGTTAGTGGAATTGGACAGAGAGAGGGGAGGTGATTAAAAAAAGGAAGAAAGCAAAAATAAATTGAGAGAGAACAGAACAAACATCAGCTAAGAAGAGAGATTTATTACTGTGGTTTGAAGCCGATTATAAAGTCTTAACTTTCAGACACCATGTTCCTGAGGTTTTTACTCAAAACTGATCAGACATGATTAAAAGTATTGCATTTTAGATATTATGTATATTGTAATTTTATATATATTATAAACATATGGTGGTTTTATTTAGATAGATATATAATTAACTGGTAATTAGGTTTTAAAAGGTACAGTTGTTTACAGAGTGCTGCCTTGTGGGTTGTTTGTAGCTTGGCGAGCTCATGTTTTCAAGTCCCTTTATAAAGAGTCTTTAAGAGTGTGTCAGCTCTGAAACCGTTTGGTTTGTCCAGATTAACCCACAGAAGCTTTTTAAGGCTGGCGAAACGCATTTTGCTGCCATGAAGGAAATAATTCCTGACCCCTGATAATGACTCTGTGGTGTCTCCTGACATCCCCAGTGTAGAAATAAACCAGAGAAGAAAAAAGAAGAAAAAAGTTAACGTTTAGATCCCTTTCTCTTCTGCAAGCTTTTTGTGTAATATTGATAATTTTGTCTTTTGCCTTCAGACAATTATTTAAAAAGAAGCCATATGAGAAGTATACAAGGGAACTTATTTTTTGGTGAGGATGACGAGGGGCTCCATTTAGACACATTTCTTCTATAAGGGTTTAGAGGCTAGAAAAGTTGAGAGCCACAGCTTTAATCTTTTACAAAGGGACTTATAAAGTATCTTGTATTGTACAGTACCATATGTATTGTATTTCACTGTACTGTACTGTGTTGTTTTGTACTATACCGTATCGTATTGTGCCATATCCTATCATATGGTACCATATAATGTTGTATCATACCATGCCGTACCATATCGTGCTGTATTGTAATATATTGTACTTTATCATATTGTATCGTAACGCACCAGATCCTCAGATGGTAACGCACCTTATCAAATCGTATTTTATCATACGTTTTTTGTATTCTACTGTACCGTACCCTGTCGTATCGTACCTGTATCATACCATATCCTTTTGTATCGAATCGTACCATACGTATCGTACCATACCATACTTTATCATAACTTAACTACATCTGTGTAAATAGAAAATAAATACGAAGTTATGAAGTAGAAAGTTGCAGAGAAAAGATCTACTCAAACACTGTACTGTACAGTAAAGTACAACGTGTGCTGGAGGAGGCAGAGTCTGTTTGTTTCACTGTGTGCATCATGTAAATGTTTTGTGATAACCACACCCACTGTTCATCACACGTTTGTTGGACTGGTTTTAATTCAGGAATGATGCCTGAATGTGGAGCAGTGAGGTTAGTTCTGTTCTCGTTTGTTGTTGCTCTTCAGCACCATGTCAACATCAGCACTCGCAGCCATGTGTGTTTGCTTCCAGTGGTGGGCAGAGAGGCTCTCTGTCTCCTCCCAATCCTCCCCCTCCTCCCTCCTCCCTCCTCTCATCCTCCTTTATCTCTTTTCACCTCCATCCCTCCCTCTCTCGCTCTTTTTGCCTTTCGCATATCTCCGCCCCCCTTACTCCCCCCTCTCCTCTCTCTGTCTGTCCTTGAATGAATGCTCTCTGACTAGTGGAACATATGCTGCTGGTTGTTCAATACCCTCCCTCTGAGCGGGGGCACATCCATGCATGTGTGTGTGTGTGTGTGTGTGTGTGAGAGTGTGAGAGAGAGAGAGAGAGAGAGAGAGAGAGAGAGAGAGAGAGAGAGAGACAGAGAGAGACAGAAAGTGTTGTGGGTCTATGTTTGTGTGTCTTTCCTTGTGGGTGTGTGTGTGCGCGCGTGCGCGCATGTGTGTGTTTGTGTGTGTGTTCATTGAAACATATGCCTCCTGTTGCACATCGGCCATCTGTTCCTTGAATGGACTGATGGAGTGCTGCTGTAACCATGGCAATGGGCCATTCTGTCAAATAGCCTGTCAAACAACCCCTGGCTCTGTGTGTGTGTGTGTGTGTGTGTGTGTGTGTGTGTGTGTGTGTGTGTGTGTGTGTGTGTGTGTGTGTGTGTTTATGTTTAGGAATTGACTGGCAGAGTGGAGGAATTCCCACATGTTGATGAAATGAGGTTGACCCTTCAAGACGACCCGCTCCTACATTATCCCAGTTTTCCTTTGGTCTCCATTCACACTGATGTTTTTTATACTGTAGCCAACTGGGGACATTGTCTCCAGGAGACCTCCGAGCCCCGCCGACCATTCACAAACCAAGAAGAGAGAACCTTGTTTTATTTCATCAATGCACAATGATGGGAATATGTAAACAGTCTTTAGGGTTTGAAGGAAAGAGATGTACTGAGGAAAAAGATTCAATTGGGGACTTGAAACTTAAAATTGCACGAAAACTGTTTTATTCAGATTCATTTTGATTGCATTTGGAATTTTAATTCTACACAATATGGAGTAATAAAGTAGATATTAGTGTTGCATTTTAGATTTGATTTTCATATCTTTACTTAGTGCTTCTTGCTTTGAAACATGTAGTTCTGACAAAGTTCACTTGGTTTTTATGTCTCTTAAGTTGCTTGTTTCCTGCTCCTGTTATTTTGATCATTTTGGATATTTAAACGCTTTTAAGAACTATTTTGGACATTAACATAGACAGTATGCTATTTGCTTCATTTATAATTGACACAAAACAAGTATAATCTGTGCCTACACACACACGCACACACAAAGAGAGAGAGAGAGAGAGAGAGAGAGCGAGAGAGAGAGAGAGAGAGAGAGAGAGAGAGAGAGAGACTCAAACAGCAGCAGGGCAACAGTGAAAATGAATATTGAGTTTCAACTGTCTCTAACCACTGGTCTATTCATCTGCACCCTCAGTCAGACCATTCAGCAGCCCCACCCTCTTACACACACACACACACACACACACACACACACACACACACACACACACCCTGCTCCACCCAGTGCAGTGGTCTGCTGGCCATATGTCAGCCCACCGACGCTGAGACACCTCTCGTGAGACCCCCACTTCTTTTGTAAAAGTGTGATTGTGCGTGCATGTGCACTCGTGTACGAGTGTGTGTGTTTTCTAATGTGTTTGCTATCTCTTTTCACTCTCCCCGTCTCTCTCCACTGTATTGAGCTAAATTAAAACAAAGTGTGTTGGTGCAGCTGACCACACAATATCTGTGCAGAGTATTTTCTGCTCTCTGGTGAAGACAACAACTCTTTTTTTGTTGAGAGTTTCAGAAACAAAAAGCAGTGGATGTGTTTTCATTCGAATCTGCTGAATCCAGCGATGGGCCCCTGTGGCTTGTTTGCCTGCGGGGCATCAGTGACATTGATTTCCTGAGACATGACGTGGGACTCAGAAGTTTTCATGGTGGCGTCTGTCAGACTGTAGACACAATGTGAACAAAAAACAACACAGCTTCGAAACTGTCTTCCCCCGAATACTCACAAAGTTAAGCAGAGCAGTGTGGTCTGGTCCCAAATGACTTATTCTCAGATGTTGGGACAATCCCCTTGATGATGGCAGAATACCAGTTCTCAATTATTAAAAACTCTGCAGTACGTGCCATGGTTTCCAATGTCTTTTGTACAAGCCAGAGGAAGTCTGTCACTTGTTGAACAACTTTAAAAGGCTTATGTCATTTTTAGATTTATTTTTTATGAATATTTTATTTTGATATATAATTTTACAGGATAGAGCTGGGATTATTCTATACTTTTAGTATTGTCTCTTAATCCTAAGAAAAACAAACAATGGATCCGTTCATCTCTCTCTTTTTGCTTCTGTGGCTTTCAGCTCTATGCCCAATATAAAGACAGACGTTTTTAAATACATAAAATAAATATATATATATATATATATATATATGCGGAACATGTGCAATAGTGTGACTCACTGGTGTGTTGTTGATAGTTTCTGTGACAACAAGGACAGAAAATAGATATAGTTCAATTAGGTTGATACTTGTTGGTTTTGGTCTCATTTGGTTTCATTTTTTGATGATGGAATATCTAAATATTCTTCAAGGTAATATTGGTTTAAGAATATTATAATAATTCCTTCCTATGAGTGAAAATGGTGAGAATGGTCCTGTGAGAATAAAACTTACACTGCTGAGGATGATGTTTCTCATTGAATGCTTCTCCAACAAATCATTTTGTCTTCATCTTCTTCTCTTCTTTTTTTTTTTGAATAGTCCATATTCACAAATCCCAAATTGCCTCCCTGTGCTCAACAATTTCTGTCCGTATCCCCTCCACTATTGTAAGTAAATCTTTAAAAATAACTTTTAATAGTGGAAAAACGCAGACAAGAGTCACAAGTGAGGGATCCCTCGCCCAGAATGGACAGAGGTGCAATAGAGTAGCAGAGCACATGAACAAGAAAACAATAATTACAACATTCATGGGAAAAGACGGAGAGGTGAAACAATGTTGTAAGTTTTTATACAAAAGAAAAAGTCTGACAGAGATGAAGGGAGCAGCAATGACAGTTGTAATGATGATTACTTGTATTGCCAGTAATGGTAGTATATGTGAGTATAGGCATATTGTATATCTAAGCAATGTAGTTCTAATCATAATCCATGATCACAATCCACCATGTGGCCGCAGCCGTAACCCTAACGATGAAGCACAGGGACTCTGGGAAAAAGTCAACCCAGTAACATGTATTGATGAGACATGATGAAGAGGGAGAGGAGGAAAGAAGCTCCATGTGTCATGTGTCCCCTCAGACTCTAGGCCTAAAGCAGTATAACTAAGAGCTGGTCCAAGTCTTAGTAAATTGTTTGACTGGATCCAAAATGATATAATTAGTGTAGTTTTTAACCTCAGCCAGAGAAGTGACATGAACCAAGGTAAGAGCCAGTGTCTGTGCAGTAGAAAACATTCGGGATCTCCCTCCACAACAACAGCAGAGGACTGACTGCAGCTTCCTGGTTCTTTGGCATCTGACGCTCATTCCATGTTGTGGTAGTTTGTGTTTGAGCCCAAATTATGATCTTGGTTTAATGTCAACCACATAAAATCTTTCCCATTTTGTTGGTCTCTCACCACTGTCTCCACTATCTAGTGACTCAGACGTGTCTTTAATATACTATTACATTTTCCATAAGTCAAACTTCTGTTGTTATTAATGTTAATGCTGATTGGTTGTCACAGAGGAAAGCTGTGTCGTGTTTTGCTCATCCCACAAGACAAGATACCAAAGACTGAGTCCACAGTCTTGTTGTCAACAGCAGAGAAACAACTAGATATTCTGAATGATCACATGACATGTCCATGCCTGTCTTTCATATCATCATCTGTATGACTGTGTGTGTTTCTGTTTAAAACATTTGTGACTTTGTGTTAGTGGATGATGAGGCCTGAGGACATCAGCTTACTCTGTGTGTGCAAAAGTACACAACTCTTTTCATGCATGATTGAGCTACGATCTTCACAGCAGCAGTACACATACCCTCATGCACACGGGATCATTGAACTCAGAGTGTGTGTTTGTGTGTGTGTGCACACTTATTACAGGTTAATGTGCTCTGCACCTACTTCAGATAAAGGATCATCCTGGTGTTATTGCACTTTTTCATAGTTTTGGCCATCATGTATTAAAAATAACATCACTACAGTCACCAAGATAGGTCATTTCATACCCTAACCCGTAACACAGTAAAACAAGTTTGAAAGGAATTCAATATAGACAAAGACAAATAGTAAAAGTATCAATCACAGTTCACAGACCACCTACCTGCTATTCTTTTTAGCATGCACACACATTACACACTTTTCCTGTGTAATGAAAAGCGTTTGCTCACTTTGAGCTCTATATCTCCAAACTAGAATCGCACTCAGTAGAGCACATACCTCCGCAAAGGCCCAACAGTTTTCTTAATTTCAATCAAATCGCTCCAACGTTCACACACTCATAGATATCAGGGTTCAAGAGCAATGAATTATTATCCCGGGAAACTGTTTAAAATGTCAAACAAAGCCCAATCTTGCAATGTTAAAGTAAGTGAATCCTCCTGATCCAGATGCCAGCCAATGATTAATGGGTTCTTCCCAGATCCTTACTCCATCCTTCCACTGAGTTTTAATGAAGTGACATTATCAATCAAAAACTGAACTTTTCAAACATGCTGTACCTGCTCATCCTCTCCACAGTGAAAATATAATTGTGTCCATTGGGTCTGACTGTGAAGCTTCTGCTTTTTGTTGCTTGTCTCTGATGAGCAGCTGTAAAGAATTGTCTCCACTGACTGATGCAGAAAAACATGCACAATGAGCACGGGGTGTAATTGTGCAACAACAAGTCAATCATAGAAAGTATCCAGCAAATAGCATCACTGACCACAGTATTGTCGACTAGTTCTGGTTAACCAAGACGTCTCTCTACATTCTGGATGTAAGCATGCAAACTAGAGCTGTGCTGCACATCTGGTTGTGCGTGAGTGGTTCAGCTGCAGACGCATGTAGCCCCAGACCACTTTCCAACTTCACTGTCTGTTTTTTTTTTTTTTAACTTTTTCTCTTGATGTCTTTCTTTGTTTTTTTTGCTCTTTTCTGAGATCACTCGCACCCCCTCTTTGTACTTCCCTACTTTAATCTTTCTCTGCTGTCTGAATTCAGCAGATCTGTGTGAGGTTTAGTGGAATTCAGTGCAGTTGTACGACCCTGTCTCCCGCGCAGAGACATCCATCCTCCTGCCCTACAACTATAAATATTCATGTCTTTGGTTCTGCTCAGAGATTTGGATAATTTATTCTCTGCCGGGTCAAGGGAGGAATGTTTGTTTGTGTGTACCTGTCGATATATAATGTTGGTTGACCGAATCCTCCAGGTCTCAAACACACATGTTAAAACATTCAAACCCTGGGCTCACACACACACACAAACACACACACACATACATGCACACTCCAGCAGTTCCACCTGTTTACTCTGTTTTTGTGAAATTCTTTTCACAGTGTGCGTGTGCAGTGTGCATCCACCTAGTGAGCGCTACCATCTGCAGCTATTTTGTGTTCATCCTTTAGATGAAAAAAACCTTTGTTGTGTTACCTCTGACTGTGACACATATACAGATGGTCTTGCTCCCGCAGTTGTATTTTATGTTATATGTGAGTGACTATTGTAAGTGAGGTGCGTAGCATCATTTGGCAAGAAATGGAAACACTCAGTGTAGAATTAAACATTGTATTCATCAATAAAAGTATGGTGATTTAACATGCAATAAGGTTTGATTGAATATTCAAGGTAGGTTTGTCCAGTCGTTGATCAATGAGCTAGTTGTTTGATTTGTATGTAAATCTGTATCCAGCAAAGTAACTCATAACTGCCTAAAATGTGCAAATAGCAGTATTTTATATATTATGGAATGAAAGAAAAGTCTAACATGTAAGTTTTCACAAAAAAAGTTTTCTTTTTCCACCTTTTCCACTCTCTGTTCAGACCTGGTGTTACAGTAACATCTGTCCTGATTGATCCATTGAGGACACATTTAATCGTCGATAACTCAGACAAAATTCGCAGGTGGTCTAGGACGCATGAGGTCAAATTCTTTTAGCTATGTGAATATCACATAGAGAAACTATGTCTACCTGATATATTTAACATCTCTCTTGCACATGAATATCAAACATTGCACCCCCACTTATACCTGTTCATTTTCTTGGCGTGTTAATAATACGGACACTTAGATCAGAGGAAAAGCAGCACACATGGATTTGGTTTTGCAGTGGATTCTCTCTCTTTAACTAGATCATCAGTTGCATGCTCGCTCTGTCTCCCCTGCTGCTGGAAACTACCGTGCCTGTTCCACTTCTCAATGGCATTCCTGTGTTAATGTATGAATCATGACACTTTGCCTGTGCCTCTCTTTCTTCCTTTCCCTCCCTCTCATTCATATCTCCCTCCCTCCCCCCCTCTCCTCCTCTCCCTCTCGGTCTCTCTGTAACGGTTTAACCCTCCGCAGATGACTTGCTGCCGGGACTTCCTCTGAAGTGCTGACGGGTCACGCGCATGACGACCAGGTTAACAAGCAGGCAGGTTTGGGAGGCTGGGGGAGAGAGGGTCGCGGTCGAAGGTCAGGATAACAGGGAAATCCCAGAACTCAATGCAGTGACACTCATCCTCCTGTGGGACGATGACAGAGATCTGCTTTTGACAACTGAAACACTTTTTCCTCCACACGTGACAAACAACTGTTGCTTTTTGGCTGTTAGCTCTCCTAAACACTGGTTCATTTCAACCCACGGTTACAGTTTATGTGTATATGTGTACATCCTGTGCAAGCCAACTGTCCACCCTGCCTTCATGTGTGTACTGTGCCATGTGCAACACATTGATGTGGATGCAAGCAGGTCAGAACACATGATGCAGAGATGCAGGTGTTTTCATCATTCATCGGCAAAGACACATTTATAAATACACTTCAAATAATTGTCTATGTATTGTAGATTTCCGTTATTAAAGCAGAAAACCTATACCAATTTGAAAATGCACAATTTTAAAAGAAAAGATATAAAAAAGCTGTGGTTTTCACTGATGTTTAAAGGCTGTCACACTGCGGAGGCGTCTTCCTCTGTTTAAATCACAGTCGCGCCTGTAAAATTCCTGGAAACACTTTGATCACTGAGGAAAAATGAGAAGGCAGAGAGCGAGAGAGAGAGGAGTGAACTCCAGGTGTTGCCAGGTCATCTCTTTCCAACTGGACACATGGGCACCACACAAGTCTTTCCAACAACACCGTCAGTCACAGAGTTACCATGTCGACCTATTGTGGAAACACACACACACACACACACACACACACACACACACACACACACACACACACACACACACACACACCCACACACACACACACACACACACACACACACACACACACACACACACACACACGTTGTCTCTGTGTGGTGGGGCTGGATTAGCCCAGTAAAGAAGCTGATAGCTCTTCAGCAGGTACATGTCACCTCATCCTGCTCTTTGATAAGCACAGACACTTCCCTTTAGCATGAGACTGACAAACACACACACACACACACGACCACCCTGTTTTCTACTGTCACAGTTCACCTCTGTGGCTGTGTCTGAACCAACCAAATCCTTAAAATTCATCATGTTGATCACTAGCGCAAATAAATGACTTCTTACTGTTGTGAACAGGTAAAGTTTGATCAATCTACTCCTGTCGGGTCATTCACACAATATAAAAAAACACCAAATTTCCCACACTCATAGATATCAGTCCCTAAATGTGCCTGATGTTTTTCGTTAAGATTGTTTTTGTGTAATCTTGCTTACACACAGACCTGTGTGCTACTAAGTGCATTTCTGATTACTGAGGCTGACAGGAGGTGAAATGGGCAACAGAGGATGCACTGAAAAATAGAGGAACTGTGTCTGAAGAGTGAGAGTGTGTGTTAAAAAGATAAATGAGAGAAGCAGAAGAATTCACTATATTCACACCCAGAGGAGGAGTAAGATGCGGAGCAAAGCAGACGAAAGGAAGAAAGAAGTCTGACAGAAGCCTTAAATAGTACAAATGAGTCACAGTCGCTCTTTAGCATGTAGTCGTCAAAGGAACAGGACGTGTGTGTGAGTGTGTGTGTGTGTGTGTAGAGATCAAACACACACATAAGTTTCCTCATTTGATTGAGAGACGGCTCAAACAATAGTGAAGCAAGGCAACATTAAACCACTTGACTGAAAACAGACTAGTAGTTATTTAAAATGTGAGCCTGTTTTTAAGAGAAAGTCACATTTCTACAGCAGGGATCCAGTTTGACAGAGTAATGGCTGTCACGACAGTGAAAGCATCATTCCAGTGGTTTTTCATGTTGAAGCCCATTTGACATGAATCTCGTGCGGCTTGAGTGTGTGCTGAACATTTCCCAAACCATACCATGAGTCTCAGACAGATTTCCTACCTTCAAGGCAGCCATTAATTCAATTTAAAACAATCGACCAGATTGTTTTTGAGGATATTTTCAACCAGCTCTAATATGGGTGATCAATCACAGAGACTATTGGTCCTGTTATGTATTCACTTGTAAAACTTACATCATCGTGGCCGGGTCACGCAGCTGCATGAAGGCGATTTGTTTTTCCTGTCGGTACATTTAAGGACAGATTCTGGTAAATACATGTTTTTTTTCAGGTTTTGTTGGGATAAAAGCTTCAAAATTGCATTCCCATGTAGGGAAAAAATCATTTCAGCTAAGGTGAAATGAGATAAAAAATAGTCGACTGTCAGTTTATTGTTCATATCACAAGAACGTTAAACTGTTCTGCAGATTTAGCTTCTCACAGTGATGAGTGGAAAATAGTGGCTGCAGATGTGAAAATGTCTGATGTGTTTGGAAAATGGTTGCGAGTCATGTGATGTATAATTAAATGAAACATGCAAAGTCACCACTGTGTCCACAGATCTCCAGTGTGTGTGTGTGTGTGTGTGTGTGTGTGTGTGTGTGTGTGTGTGTGTGTGGTTGTGTGCATGTATTAAGTTAGTTACAGGATCATCTCCTACTGTCAATGAGGTGTGAACTCCAGGCTGCCCCACCAACACCCCCTTTACACCAGCCCAGGTGTCAAAGCCCCCACTGAGGTGACACTTATCACTGGTCTGGGAAAGAGCTGCTCTGCAACAATACACACACAGACACACACACACACACACACACACACTCAGATATCAGAGGGCAACCTGGTTGGAAAATGTTTCTCTTTCTCAGCAGATATTCAGCTCTATAGATTGTCAGGTCTAGAGAACATTGATAAACCATGGCAACTGTGTGAGCAGCACCACGCTTGAGTCTTTACAACTGTCTCAGGTCTGTGTTAAACTGCCCGGTTCAAACATATATCCTCTGTGCTGATATACAATATGGGGCTCACTAGCCGGCCCCCCAGCCTGTTGGCCATCGTCTGAAATACCAACACAGACACACAACAGATTTATCAACGACTACCTGACTGCTGTCTGTATTTAGGCTGTGTATCTAGCAGTGTTCTCCCTCCTCCTTTCCTACAAAGATAAATATGTCACTCACACTACAGAGGATATGTGTGTGTGTGGTAAAGAGAGAAAGTGTGTGTGGTTGTGTGTGTGTGTGTGTGTGTGTGTGTGTGTGTGTGTGTGTGTGTGTGTGTGTGTGTGTGTGTGTGTGTGTCTGTGTGGGCCAACAAGTTGTGATGTTGAGTCACCCTGCACTATAGGGCAGATAACTCAGCAGACAGACAAACACATCAGCAGTAAGAACCTCAAACCCTTCCTTTATCTCAACATTAAGGCAGAATAAGTAAATTGTTATTATATATATTATTACAGTCGCTGCTGTGAAAGGTGCTTCATCATCATAAACTCAATGGAATCATGTGTTTTACAGGGTCACTATGTGGCAGCATACTTCAACAGGACAAACATGGAAACAGCAGAGAACAGAATATAAACATTTGTGGAGGACAGTAGCCAAATGGTTGCAGAAGCGTCCCTGTGACCAGAGGGTCAGCGGTTCACATTCCTGCCTCCCTGTGAGGGGAAAGTAGCTGAGGCACAACAGCTTCCATCAGGATGCCGTACAACAACACCGGAGTGCAACGGTTCAGTTAACACAAGTGGCCAACTGGAAGATTCTGTTTCAACAGTCTCTCTGCTGCAGCACACGCTAAAGCTGCCTGTCACTGGAACAAGGTGCAGATCAGACAGCCACAGCATCAAATGAGGATTGTGGAAAAACTGTTGAGGAACATCTGACATATTGTAGATAGCAAATAGAAGTTTCCACATATTGAGAATGTCACTTAGTGGAGACCCTTTGATGAGGTCGGACATACTGTTTGAATCAACTCTTTACAAAAATGGTTGAATTACTTTTAAAAGTGCATAATTTTTGTGTTTCTCAGTTGTGTTGCTTCTTGCAGCAGTTTTTTCCCCCCTCAACAGACCAGACAGTATATGTTGCTATTTAATTCTGTGCATCTACACAAATGATTAGTTTCTTCTGATCTGCCATACAGAAATGTGAAGCTTTAACTTGCTCACTCTGCTAAATGGTCTTTGAACTCTGTACTGATGGGTCGTCTGCCACCATCACTGCAGAATTAAAAGCACGATTTCAGTTCTCTAATACCTCTTTTACACCAAAATCAGCTGGTATACGCAGGTTTTTACACGCGGGTACAACTACTGAGGCGATAAACTCCTCTCCCACTGCCAGAAGAGGAGTTTCTCTGTTTGTCCTCAGAGCGTCATGTTGGATATCACGAGCACACCGACAACTGAGTCACCTCACTATCTGCCAAATTAGTGCGTTCACCCGGGTGTCTCATTCCATCAACACTGATCAAAGCTGGAGCCGAATAAAACGTGTGTCTACTGCAGAGTCATTTCACCCAGGAGTGAATGCAGATTGTATCTATTACTATTGCAGACAAAAGCCAGATGTTGGTGGGTTTTAAATGGGGTTTTGACCAGTGGAAAAGGGACTTCAGAGAAAAAATGTGTGTTTAGTCAAACTTTTAATGTTGGGTTTAATAACCTCTTTGATTGTCAACCCATTTTCAATTCTCAAAAATACTGACAGTCCAGTAGTGATCTATCAATCACTTACTTGTCCTCTGGGGGGTCCCAGTGGGCGCTGGAGCCTAACCCAGCTGACTATGGGCACAAGGCGGGGTACTCCCAGGCCAGGTCACCAGCGATTTGTGAGACATTCAAGATTCAAGAACTTTATTGACATTGTGCAAACACAACGAAATACTTGAAAGTGTCACCCTAAATTCATATCGTATCTGTTATAAAGATTTACAAAGAAAAATATACAAATATCAAAACTAAGCAACTAATACAATCAAATACAAATAAGCAAATATGTATAAAATAAAATATAAGTGAACACAAGTGGACATACAACTGTTCACTTCTTCAATTAACCTAAACCCAATCTACATGTGTTTAGAAACCAGAGAACCAGCAGAAAACCCACACAGACACAGGGAGAACATGTAAAGTCCACACAGTAAGACTCTGGTCGTGCTGGGATTCGCACCGGGAACAATCTGGCTGTGAGGTGACACCCCTATTTTAATCAGACAGTTTCTAAACATCTTGTTACATCAGCAGACATCTCCAATGACTCTGTCTGCATATAAAGCATGAAAACTGTAAGCCACAATATAATGTACTGTGTATTTAACCCGTCTGAACATATTGCTCTATCAGCAATAACTGACTGATAATAATAACCCTCCATGTATATCAGCAGAAATGGAATAAAGCTGGTGAGTATCTCTTGTGCTGTCTATATAATCAGTGTTGTCCCTTTAAATGAAGGTGTCTTGACTTTTTGGATCCCAGTAAAAACAGGTTGCCACTTCTTGTTGAACCTGTGTAGGTAACCCAGACATGTTATTATCAGTGTAACAGGGTGTGCAATCGCATGTCACATCCCTATGATAATAGCTGTTGTCCTCATAATTGGTGTTATCCCTGTAATCTGTAATGTCCTACATCGTCCAGGTGACACTTCCAGCAGAGACCATGTTTGATGTGTCCCAGGTCGGTATCGAGGCCTTCACATGTTAATGAAATCTGATGCGTTGAGTATTCATCACACCTACCCGGAGTCTTTACCATCTAAAAACTGAAAATTAGCCTTCTTTGACATTCTGGCCTTTGAAAATCATGCATTATCCCTAAAGATCAAAACCGCAGAGTAAAGAGCTGCATAACAATAGTCTGTCCTGACCTGTACCACAGCCTTTCTGTCTGGTAGTTTTTGTGTAATCTTGCTAACTAAAAAACAAACAAACACAGAGAGAACATAACGGGGGAGGTAATGAGACAACAGCTCGTTGGAGACAATGTTTCTATGTTTGCTATTCATATCTGTGATTTGAACCAAAATATAACTAAGTGGTGACATCTAATTATATCATGTTTTGCATAAGCTTGACCTACACACACTCCGCTCCAATGATTTATTATGATGTCTTGGCGAGCGACTGCATTTTTCTAAAGGATATTTTTTCTTTCCGTATCGAAAACGTCCACTTAAAAAGCCGTCAACCACCCGATAGCAATTATGTTAATTATGAAGTGTGCGCCATAAGCAGCACTTCTCGTGTGTGTTTACCACGTCCATGTTTCAGTAGCAGACATGAAAATATGTTCAAACCCAAAAAGACGCACAGGCAGGGACGAGAAAGATTCAACTACTAAAATCCCAAAACATATGGAGAATGGCAACTCAACACACATTATGTCTCAACCCATTTACTTCCCAGAGGAGAAGCTTGTTATAATTACCTCTATGTCTTTAAAGTGTGTCCCCAAGGCTACATATTGAACCATCAACTATTCTCTGAGCCGCTGCTGCTCCACTGTGGGAGGAAGCTGTAGCAGCACTGGAGCTGTACCTTGTGACTCTGTGTGTTTCAGTGGGGATAAAGCAGCACACGATGAGTCAATGGAACCATAATGGAGCGCGTGGTAACACTGACCCTAACGTTAATCCATCCATGTTTAATCCAACCAGGAAATATCTAGAGACAACAGTTCTCTTTGAGTTTTGCTTCTTTAGTTGAATATTGTGGTAAAAGTGTCGACTGCTTCCAGGTAAATTCATCAGATAAGATTACATCATCCTTTATCAGTCCCACTGTGTGAGGACCTTTGCGACGACCATGGTCTGTACAGATGTGATGTGAGGTTCTTTCTAAACAACATTTGCTTTGTGTAAAGACTACAGATCTATTGGCAGCTTGTCCAACAAAAGACTCAAACTATCTTTCACCTGTTGTAGTCGTTCTTGTAAATAAAGGATCTGTTATACTTCAAGTACCACTCAGGCTGTTTGAAGATATTTGTAATTCTAAATGTGTCTCTGTCTTTTGCCAGTCTGATAGTATCTGCAACATGACTCTTACTCTTCAGCGTTAGTTCATGACTCGGATGTGTTTTACTGCTAGATTGATAATGATGAATTGAAAACAATGGCTGGAAAATGGTGAATTGAAAAAGGTGTGTGTGCCACAGGTGGCTGCAGAGTTACTGTACATTCAATCCAGTGTGAAGGAGTCTGAAGGTCAGGGAGGAGCAGAAATCTGCTCCTGGGAACAAGGTAGATATCTCCACCTGCTGGTGTGACACCTGTAGAAGATCTGTTTAAGATGAAGACCAGAGATTAAAGCTTTGGTCTGTGATTCTGTTCCAACCTTTGTGTTCCACATCATCGTTTGTTGTCACTTAAACTGTGTTTGTGAGTAAATAGTAGGACATTTATTTTTATTTATTTGGTTTAAAATTGCAGGGACAATGCTTAGTAATAAACATTTCTGCAAATGAGCCAGTGTAACCATCTTGGCATGTTCTTGCTGTACATCCTCTGCAGTAGTAAATCAAATGTGTTTGTTTTTAAACATGTCACGTTTCTTCTTCTCTTTGTCAGAGGGGTTCTTCCTGTTTCGCCTGTATGACTTCACAGTGGGTTGTTAGACGGCTTGGAGATGATGAAGCTCCTTTCAGACTACAACTCCCATCATACACCCGGAGCACAGGCCAATGAAGGTGATGAAGAGTGGCTGTAGGGGAATGTGTGTGTGTGTGTGTGTGTGTGTGTGTGTGTGTGTGTGTGTGTGTGTGTGTGTGTGTGTGTGTGTGTGTGTGTGTGTGTTTGAACAGTCTTTGTATTCATATGCACATATCTATCTTAAATAAAGGATACTGGAAACTTGTACTTAAGTAAACTGTAAGTATACTGTTGCTTTACACAAATAGAAGAAAAATGTAGTGTAATATAGTATAAAATAAGTCAGCTGAATGTTTCTGCATTCCATTTTAAAAGGGTGAAGGAAAGATGTGAAAAAGGTTAAATGTTGAAAAAAATTGCATAAAAATGTGGAGCTTTATAAACAGATACTCAGTGGTTGTTTGTTGCAGGCTAAACTCTCAAAGTTGTTGATGCTCTCAGTGAATAACAACAGTCAGTTATTTGTTAGACACTCTTAACTATTTCTTATCGAGTATTATCATTGCTTGTAGTGTAATTTCATGTAATTTTATGTGATGTAATGTGGTGATCCCTTAAACCCAGAACAGACCAAATAGTGTTATCCAGAGTTACTGAGACATCTTGTGGTCAAATCCCTGCAGTACAGTTCATTACTTCTGATTGTTATCCATCTGGCTTTGTGTGTGTCTGTGTGTATTTACTGTAATAACCACACCTAAGGTTTTCTATAGAAGCAAGATATGGTTGTTGACCTTGATGACATGTTGACGTTGACCTTGTCACAAGATCCTGTCGCCTGTAACTCTTTTCAGCTCACAAGCAGCTTCTGTTTCTAACCTGCAATATTAAAAACTCATCCATGTCTGGTCAGTCAGACTTGTTTAAAATAAGAACAGCGCTGCAACTGTCGCCCATTAACATGACAGAAACACATTGACATGCATGTCTTACACATTATCACAATAAAAGCATCCAGTTGGCTTGTGAGTAGAAAGCTTTGAATGTGAAGCAGCAGGGAAGGTGCTGATGGTTTAAACTAGAGCTGAAAGTGATCAGTGACCAGGGAAATAAAGCTGATACCTTGCAGTACTAACATTAAGGCTGTAAAAGGTTGTGACTGTTCTCACTCCTTTTACTCTTTAAACTGAAAAAAAATGTTGTATTTATGAAAATACTATTTCCTTATGTATAAAATACTTAGACATAGATCAGTGAGCATCTCCTTTTTCCTCTGAAAGGCCCAGGTGTTAGACTCTCATTCATTCAATAGAGATTACTACAACCCATAGAATGACCCTCTTGCATTTTAACAAATCATTATACTTTCCTGTAGAACCAGGAGATAGCGCTGGTATTTCTTTAGAGCTCAGCCGCTGCAGGCTGCTTCAGCTCTGCTGGACTGGTGCTGCAGTAACTCACCTGGTGTTCAGATGTCTGACAGTCTGGGAGAGGAGGCTTCTGATTGTTGAGCTTCAAATAAACAGATTAGCTGTTGCTGTTATTTTTATCCCTCCACTAAGTCAAATGGTAACAATCTCCCCTCTGTTCTCGAGTTATGGCTTCGAATAAATCGTTTTTCAGAACATTATGATATGAGAGGGACATTGACTTTATCTTTTGGATAGAAAAATATAACAGTTATTATATAATCATTATTATTAATATTTTTTCACTATAATTAGCACATGAACTTTTGAGTTATGGCCAAAAATGTGTTTTTGCTGTCACAGTGATCTCAACCTTTGATCAACAAAATCTAATAGGTTAATCTCTGAGTCCAAGTGAAGTATATTTGTGCGAGATATCATGACATTCTCCCGATATAGCTCCTCATGTTGACGTCACAAAATTGGAACAACAACAAAGATTTTTTACCGAATGTGTGATCCAGTAAAAAATCTTTTGATGGGTGCCGGATCAAATGTTTGAAAAAGAGAACATCTGCACGACTAAAGCTCTTGTCTTTATTTGCCAGGAACATTTTCATGTTACCGTGACCATGACCTTTGACCACCACAATCTAAGTAGATTACCTTTGAACTCAATTAAATGTTTGTGGACATGTTAAAGAGATTCTCTAAAGGTGTCACATTGGAGAGGTTCTGTGAAGTAACAGTGACCTTGACTCTCGTTGAATTGATTTCTTTTCAGCCAGGACCACTTTCGTCAAAATTCATTCGATTTCAATGATCGCAATAAGTTATATTTGGCGCTATGGCTCTGTTCTGGGACCTCCCTGCCACGTGCTTATGTGGAAAGCCAATTACTATTATGGATATCTTATTTATAATAGTACACAGTGTGTGTTCCTGCCTTTTAAATTTCATTTGATTTAGAATGAGTTCTGACATATCTAACCCATTTCAGAATCAGGAGGCAGAGTGAAAGAGAGAGGGACAGTATTTACTTTGTTTTCTCCAGCTGTATAAATGCATAAATGGTTAGAAAAGTAAACAAATGAAAAACAAGTAGTAAACCCTGTCAGGCTGTAAACACATTTCCAGTTCGCAGATAAAGACTGAATTTAGGATTGCATCAGATCTAATTTCAGCAAGGCCTTCCTGTCACTGCCTGTGAAGATGAACATTCATGAGCCTGTAGTCTAGTGGTGGTCGGCTGTAACTCAACACTGTAAGTGGGCTGTTCTATGATTTCAAAGTGACAAAACTCATTCAGGAACATTGAATTCCTCATCAAAATATATATATATAATTAGATGTGCTTTTTAACCCCATTTTAAGGAAATTCTGAATAAAAATTTAATAACACAACTGAGCTGCTTGTAACAGTCTCTGCAAAGAAAAACAGTCAAATTTGCTAAGAAAATCACGGCTGGGAGAAAAGGGTGAATAAAAAGAATTAAAGAAATTCCACATTAAGCACATCTTATAACTTTCAAATGATTTCAAATTCAAGGATCAACTGTTTGTCTTGTTGGGAGAAAAACATGTGTTCATAAGTACTATTCTCATGGCTTCAATATTACAAACATGGGTATTATTGCATCTGGAACTCAGGACTTTTGTCCCTTTTACAGCTTTAGATATTTTTGTAATCACAATGAAAGCAATAGGTGACGCCTGTTTTCCAACACAGTGACAGGAATACTCTCAACAGGTGCATCAATAATGTTAAACATGTTAAACAGTCCAATGTAAAATCAGATCCTTCTGTGAGGAGGAAAACTAAGAGGTCCTCTCAGGTGATAGTGGTACTCAGGACCCAGGAGGCCAGAACGATCTCTAGTGTGTTAGTGGATTCACATCTCGGGTTGCCCCTGATGTACGGGCGCTCTCTGGTGATGCTCCTGCTCTGCTGCTGGGACGTTTGGGAGTTGTTGTCCATTTTGTTCATCTGAAAGCTTTATGAGTCCATCGTCCTCTTCGGTCTTCACTTCATCTTGAGGTTGCTTGTTTTCTTGAGGCTGTAAACCCCCATGAGCCTCCTCTCTCTCCTCAGCTGCCACCTCGCTGCCGGAGTCCTGTGTGGTGGGAGGTGTGACGTAATGTTACTGCACTGATGAAACTAGGTACGGCTCAGTAATCTAAAGTATATTGCACACTTCAAATAAGACACAACCCCTACATATTAATTGGTGGTAACACAACACCTCCACTTACAAAACACAATTTGATTTATCAAAATATCAAAATGAAAATAAGAATAAAACATAACCCAGAATTTGACAAAACTCAAGGTCCACATAACATATTATTACCATATTTTATTTAAATTATTACGTTTATATTTTTATCATTTCTTTTCATTTGAAATGTGACAAGTGTCAAGAATAGACTTTCATGATAAAAATACAAAGTGTTTATCTCCTGATTAAATTGTAGGTTTGGTGGTGATGACATGTTGATGACAACAGTAACAAATTCACTACAATTCAATTCATCACAGATTCGACATCACTGTACAATCACACTGTAAGAACAGAATACCATATAATCCATGTTCTATTCTGGCTTTAAACTCTCTCTCTGTGTGTGTGTGTGTGTGTGTGTGTGTGTCGCGTGTGTGTGTGTGTGTGTGTGTGTGTGTGTGTGTGTGTGTGTGTGTGTGTGTGTGTGTGTGTGTGTGTGTGTGTGTGTGTGTGTGTGTGTGTGTTTGTGCATGCACAGTACCTTTGTGTGAGGTAATGGAGGAGAGAGCAGCTCTGAGGGGGCCAGTAGGCCGTCCTGGTTTAGATCCTGAGTCTGAAGTAAAAAGTCTACCATCGACACCACCTGGACTCAGAGAGAACACAAACAAATGCAGGTGAGATAAACACAGCCTTCGCATACAAGTAGATTTTTGACTTTTTGCAGTAATTCTATAAATAAATATTTCCACTCTTACTTAAAGTTACTAAGGTTTGTGCAGCATTGACTCTCATTCATTGTGGACAGCCTAACCATAACCTTAACTGTGACCTCAGAAATTAAGAGTTTCCTCATTAGGACAAGGCTTTGGTCCCCATGAGGTCTACTGGTCCTGAAAAGGTCCATGTGTATGCTGGAAAAGTAAAAAATTCAAAAATAAAATAAAATGAGTACACACTCACACACACACATACCTCATTCCTCCTCACAAACTCCTTGTCCTGTGCTCCTGGTGTATGATGGGAGTTGTAGTCTGAGAGGAGCTTCATCATCTCCAAGCCGTCCAACAACCCACTGCGGTCGAAGTCATACAGACGAAACAGGAAGAACACCTCTGACAGAGAGAAGAAGAAGAAGAGTGACATGTTAAAAAAAAACACACATTTGATTTACTGCTGCAGAGGATGAACAGCAAGAACATGTCAAACTATTTCCACACAAACACAGGTTTAGTGACGATAACAATTCAATTCAATTCAATTTTATTCGTATTGCATCAAATCATAATATACATCATCTCAAGGCACTTCGCATAGAATGTCAAGAATATAGTGTTGAACACAAACGTTCCAACAGAACCCCAGACAAAAGCTTAAATAATCTCTGGTCATCATTTCAAAAAAGATTCAAAAAGTCAAAGTCATAGAACTTAGCACAAAGAACATAGAACTTAACTCACACCAGCAGGTGGAGATATCTACCTTGTTCCCAGGAGCTGATTTCTGCTCCTCCCTGACCGTCAGACTCCTTCACACTGGATTGAATGAAACTCTGCAGCCACCTGTGGCAGACACAACCTTTTTCAATCCAACATTTTCAATCCAGCAGTAAAACACTGAGAGTCAAGAACTAAAACTGACGAGTCCCATTTTTTCAACAAGGATCAATTTGTGTTGCAACTCATAAACAGGCTTATCTCTACTTTAAGTACAGTCGGGTTCATGTATGACATTCAGTCACAAGAGGGCAGAACTTTAGGCTACTTCTTTTATTTTTAAGCTACATCTTGACTCATGACTCAACGTAGCTGGAAGAGGTGCCACCTCATCTAAAAGCACTGTGCAGGTTATTCCACATTTTACATAAACCAGATGACAGGACGACACTTTCTGAGCCCTTGAGTCGCTCTGCTATTATTTGTTTAATTATTCTTCAGTGTGAAGACAAGGTTATTTATAGAGCACATTTAAAAAACAAGGCATTTTAAAGTGTTCTACATAAGACATAAAACAGTGTGATGTATATATGTATATATATATATCTAAGACAAGGTTTGCAAGAAATACATGCGATGTCTCCTGTGTCATGATCCTTCTCCAGTTTAAGGTCTTCTGGATCTATTTGTGTTTCTGAACTTATACCTTGATGTTTTCCTTGTGTTTTTGATGTTTGTCACTGTTGTTTACAAGAGAAGAAATCCGAAGCTCAGATGATCGTGTTCAACAGCTCTGGATCATGTTAAGAGAATAAAACGGCTGTTCTGTCTCTTATATTTACGTGGGTCCATCCAGGTGCAACTATGATGTTGCGTCGCTTTAAATGTTGCTGCCGCAATAAAATTGTGGGGCTGTGTTTTTCTCCATTTCTTTCATTAAGGATCTTCCAGTGTTTCCTGTGTTTAAGGAAATAAGTTAGGAAGCATTAAAGCTCCTTTCCTTATCATTTAGAGAACTCAAACAAATCTTTTTATGGCGGCCGCTGAAACATTTCCAGGTCATTTCACTCAGGAAAACTGGAGTACCCGGAGAAACCCCTCACAGACGACCGCAACCAATAACGACATATGAGTCATGTACACAGGCATTAATGTTATCAGCCAGTGGAAATAATCTGTGTTTACATTCTCACCAGCACACTGTGGCACAAGGTGTTTACTTCTCTCGTTTTGTTCCATTACGGGTCAGCACACTCTGCTGCACAGTGACCGAGATGTGAAGGGAAAATATGTCTTATTTGCCACATGAAGCAGTGTTATTGCACATGTGATCTTATCGGTATATGGTGCAGGCCACATCATCAGCACAACACAGCAGCCAAAGTCCACAGAGTCACCAGACAGTAGCTTCTTCATCCACTATAACAGACTGAAAGACATGTTTGCATCACTCACCTGCGGTCCTCCTCCCCAGAGCCAAAGGGATTGGGTAGCCCTACGGAAGGCGGATGGGCATCTACTGATTCCTCTCTGTGAGATTAACAAATAAAAACTGTAATAAAACATGTGTCAAAAGCCTCTTCTTTTACTTTCATGCCATTTTATTACCTTCTCCAAAGAGGTTATATTATGTAAAAAACTAGGGAAGAATCCATAAGGTTTGGAGGAAGAGCCAGGAACTCTTTAACATTGTACATTGGACCTTTTTCAAGGTTTTGTTGATTTCTCAAAGAATAATTCATGGATCTTGAGGTATTCCATTTACTGCGTGCACTTTTAGTTCGCCATGTTCATTTAAAACTCTGCTAGAAATATCTAGTGTTACAAATTAAGGCCATTCTAATGTTGCATGCTATATTCTCATTGCGGAAATTCACTTAAAATTCTCAATAAAAATGTTCAGTATCAATCGTGGTAAAATGGCAAAAGCATTGACTGTTTTTACATGAAAACATATAGGGAGACAGAGAGAGTGACATTGGGTTGGCAGAGAGGTGGGTTTACCTCAATGTCCCTGGTTGACCTGGTGCAGCCAGACACAGGTGAAGGAGCAGGAACAGGACACACGGGACCAACGTGCCCAGGTGAGACTTCATGAACACACCTATGAGCACACAGCCATGTTATGACCTCACATCACCTCTGTACAGACCATGGTCGTGGCAAAGGTCCTCACACAGTGGGACTGATAATGGTAATCTTATCTGATGAATTTACCTGGAAGCAGTCGACACTTTTACCACAATATTAAAGAAGCAAAACTCAAATAGAACTGTTGTCTCTAGATATTTCCTGGTTGGATTAAACATGGATGGATAAACGTTCGGGACAGTGTTGCGGTTGAAGGGTGATGGTTGCATGATGCGTGTATAAAGTGGCTTAAATACAGCCTCATACTTCTATAAGCTAGAAGCTGTTTGTACATTTAGCTGTGTCAAATCTACATGTCACACCTGCTGCCTACACATACAAACACCAGTGTATGACCACAGCAGTGCTGCAGTCCTGCAGGCCAGTGGGACAGATGCTGAACCCTGTCCTCCATTATGGTTCCATCGACTCAAACCTCTGCATCTACTTATAGCATCAGCACATCCACAGTGTCAAGCAAGCAGCACGAGCACATGTTGTATGTGTGGATTCAAGTGCTGCTTTATCCCCACTGAAACACACAGAGTCACCAACTACAGCTCCCCCCTCCAGTGGAGCAGCAGCGATGCTAACATTGCAGCATCACTACACAGCCTCATTCACAAAGACGGTTCTTCTTCCTGCTTTGAATCAAAGCCACGAATTCAAACTGAAATGAATGAGTTCGAGTGTGAGATCTGCCTTGATTGAATTATTATTATCATATTATTATCATAGATTGGGATTTCTCACTCTAACGTGTTGGATCCAGTGTAGTAATAAGGAGCCTACCTGTCTGCATGGTGACTGTCTTTAGCTCAGGCATCTTTACGTCCACTGGTTCACATCTGGAGCAGCCTCCACCTCTGTCTCTGTCTCTGTCCCCGCACTGTCCCAACTCCCACCTCCCGGTCCTGCACTGCGCAACGTCCTGCACCCCCACCACCCTTTATGGCTGCCACGGAGACCGGACTGTGTTTTGGTCGATGACAGGTTCCACGTGGACGAGCTGCCGTGTCAGTGAGTTTGCGCAGGGAGCCTCCTTTGTGCTCCCGTCTCCGTGTTTTCCGCCGCGCCACGTCCACACCGACACACACACATTCCGGTGGAACGGGAGGAGCCTTCGCGGAACCTTATAACCTGTATAACTCAACTCATGTCCGCCTGAGGAAGCTTCAAACCAGCTGCACCACACACACACACACACGTCTCTTTAGTTGGGCCAGTTTTGGTGTCATCAAGATAAGAAAAGATAAGATAATACTTTATTAGTCCCACAATGGGGAATTTTGCAGTATTACAGCAGCAAAAGTCAAAAAATGCCTCAGCAAGTAATAAGTAACACTTAAAGGTCCAATGAAAGAGAATGTATTGGCAGAAATTGAATATAAAATAATCCTATGTTTTCACTAGTGTGTTTCATCTTGATTGTAAGAATAGTACACCCTAAAACCAAGTCGTAACCGTCAAACAAGCCTTTGAATTTGTGAGGAGCAGCAATGTCCTCACAATGATGGTATTGAACCACAATTGGTCCTCATAATACACATTATGTTGCAGTTCATTGATTTCACCATCATGTGAATCCTCCTCTGTCTCACAGCTGAACATCAAAGCCACACAGGCTCACCCACATGTCATTGTTCTGACATATAAACTCACGACCCCTGCCGGTGGAGGTGATTTACTGCAGTGGCTGGCCTCTAAAGAAATGTCAGCGCCATCTAGTGGGGGTTAAGATCTAAAACATGAGAGCTGTATTATCTCAGCTCAGGTAAAAATGACATTTTGGACTCAGCTAAACAATTCTGACTGAGTTAAAAAAGGAAGGCCGGATGATAAAATTATTTTTGCACTGATTAGATGTGGTTAATGATGAAACAGGAAGTATTTTTTAACTCCACTGTGCATTGTCTAATAAGCACCAACATTTTCACAAATTGAACATTTGTTTAGGAGGTAAGAAAAAAAAGGAAAATAATGATTTGTGATACAAAAAATTTTTTTTATTCAAAAGGTATCAAAGGAAAAATTCAAATAAGGATTAATTGGGGAATACCTGAAATATTGAATGATGAAATTCCTTCACTGCAAGGATATAGAAAATAAACTTTTGAACCATGTTGTGTATATCAAAGCTCCACCCAGGCTTTATATAAAATAACACTTGAAATGATTTATTAAGCAAAACATTCCTTGTTGTGAGTTTGCTTTAATGTCACAGTGGTCATAGATTCCTTTGATGTCTTAGACTGTTGCAAAGGTGAAAGATATATACGATCTGAAGATAAACAAGAGAGGGTTTTGACCTGAACAGAATCTATTAGTCTGTATGCAGTGGTAGTGATAGCGCCACCTACTGCCAAAAGGAGGTACGTTTTTATCCTCCCACGATCCACAAAACACACGCAACACCGAGCCGTGTCACCCGGTCCCTGTTGTTGTAGTTGGAACATTGTGTGGATGAAACTCCATTCTTTAAAGACTGGAGTTTAAAGTCAGTTGACTTTGTATTTTTCAGTTGACTTTGTATCAAGAAATGATGGTCGTCTGTGGCACTGTCTTGAAATACGATCAATACATTTTTAAATTCACAAGTGCCTTGAACTATTTATTAATTTACTACTATACTTATTTTGAAATGTATTTTTACAGATTTATCCTTTTCATTGCTTTTACTTCTTTGATCTCTTTACCTCTTTTGTCTTTTGTTCTGCTTTCTGAGTTTTATTCTGTGTTGTTTTAAATGTCTCTGTGCAGCACCTTGAATCAACCTGTGTATGAATAAACTATCTTCTAACTTTTTATATACAGTGATGACCGTAACACCTCTAGTAGACAAGCAGCAAAATTCAAGCGGCAGCACTGTTGTATCGTTGCCTAGCAACCACCCGGCCGCAGATGGACCAAACATGGAGGACAAAAGGCAGAGTGCAGGTAAGTTAAATATAACCTCTTTGTTATATACTACCTTGTTGAAAGTGTCACCTTTAGATGATAAAAGAGACCGTTTCAGTTCATCCTCTTCACAATATCACCTTTACAATGTACTTTAATTCTCTGTCAGAATCCACTGTGTCAGATGTTGACAAGAAGATCAGAGCTGCTTTTCAGGCGTTCGACTACGAGGCTAACAACACAGTGGATGTCCGGTGAGCTCCTCCTGCTGCCTGCACTCTGAGGTGGCCCACCAACCAGGCAACTGACCCATGGCCTACAGACCCTCATTCAGTCTCCCCTAAAGCCCCAGAGCCCATATGCAGCGAAGTCATAATTTTATTTACGTCCCCATTAGCCATTGTTATCTGGGGCCCCCAAACTTTTTTAGACGACATACAATTTATAAAACACATGATACCTTTTAGCTTTTCTTAATAAGAAAAAATTATATTTTCGCTGCTAGAAACCCATTTAAGTTCACTAGATCCGGCTTTTCTTTGGGATCTGCACATAAATATCAGTGACCTAAACATGTCAGATTTTTTTCATTAAGATCCATTATTCTCTGTGAAACTGGTGAAAATGTCAAAAAGTGCCCTATCTTGCAATGTTAAAAGAAAGTGACATAAATAATCGATACTACTACTACTACTACTACTACTACTGTTCAGTCGAGTTTGCAACGCAGGCTCTTACGTTAATTTGGATAGCCTCAGAGAGTGAATGAAGGTCTGTATTCAAAACAGATCCTGCTGGGTCTAAATACAGCAGTCAAATTATATTCCACATCGTCTACACCATGTGTTGGGTTTTGAACCTCAGGATAAGGACACTGTGTATTTTAAAAAGAGTAAATTACAGAGTGAACCCAGTAAATGTATAGTTCATGTGGGAAGCTACTCCCATCGTGCCCTGTTCATACCTCCGTGTTCCTCCCAGCTGATTTTTGGTTTGGTGGAAATTAACAGAAAACACCACTTGCAAACTTTTTGAATGAAGTTAGAAATCAGCTCATATTGACAGTGACTAAGGTGACAAGACTCATTAGTGGACACTGGGCTCGGTAATGGCTAAATTAACCAAAAAAATACATCAGTACTACGACATTTGTCAGCAAAAGTCTTTAAATGTATTGATATTGTGTGATTTAAGATGATTTACTCGTTTTATCTTTTTGTTTTTAGGGAGCTTGGCACCATCATCTATGCCCTGGGTTGCTTTCCCTCTCAGAAAGACCTACATGACTTTATAGCTGAGGTCAGAAAAGTCTTCACTAATGTGTTAGTCATATTTCGAATGAAAGGAAAAAGTCAAATCAATTATCTGAGACTTTCCTCAGGTTCTAACATCTCATAATTTTGATCACGTTACGGTATCTAATTTACCTACTACTGAAATATAATTATACACATGACATACCTCTGCCAAGGCCCAACACTCCCCTTAACTTCAACCAAGCCTCATAGCTAAGGCCACAGCACATTGTCTCAGGTACACATTGTTGTAGCTCTAGTTTGTAGCCATATTTTTTACCATACAGCTTCTTTAAAAAGCCTACACCCCTGTAAAACCACATTTAAATCTGCTAGATCCCGATTTTGAATTGGATCAGCAAGAAATTTCACAGACTCATGGATATCAGTCCCCTAAATATGCCTGATTGTCTTATCAAAATCTATGTATTATTCCTTGGGAAACCAGTGAAAATATCAATTCATGTGTCCTATCTGCAATGTTAAATAAAAGTGAAAAAGAAAATTCCTGGATCTGCCCCTTTGCCCAGATCTGTGCCAAACTTTAACAGCCTCTTTCTTTGGCCAATGTCCCATCCTCCCACCAAGTTTCATGGAAATCTGTTCGGCAGTTTTCGCATAATCCTGCCGACAAACAGACAAACAAAAACATAACCTTGGCAGAGGTAATAATGAGCTTACTGATATTGTAGTGGCGCTGTCACATTGAAAAGCCATCAATCTTTTTTTATAGTTAATTTTCTCCATTGCAAATGAAGAATTGTTATCAGTGTGAGTTTCTTTAAAAACAAATATGTAACACATGGAAGATGATGTTATAAGCAACCATTATTGTCCAAGATCCAAACCCCAGAAGTGTTGCCCTGTTCAACCAGGTGGAAGAGGATCACACAGGACACATCCATCTGGACAAGTTTCTCCCAATCATGACCAACGTGCTGCTGGAGAAGAAGTAAGAGCTGTTGTCTCCAGGCACTGATGCCAGTTGTTTATGTTCTGTACGTCTATGAAGTGAAGCAGGTGCTGGTGTTAAAACATGTGTTGAGCAGTATGTGTTTTTCTACTGGATGTTACTGAGGGAGCAAATGAACAACCTGTCAGTGTTGAGTTTTTCAGATTGTTTTTGTTTTCAACATGATCTGAGCCTTTTTCTCTTTAATGTTTCCTTTATAAGCTTTTAAGTTCACAGTACTTCCTTATCACAGAAGATACAAACTCTGTGTGTGTGTGTGTGTGTGTGTGTTAGGTTCCCTCCCATTCCCGAGGATCTTCTGCTTCAGGCCTTTAAGGTGGGACTAGCTGCTGTTGTGCGTATTATCCAGCGTCGACAGAGCGAATCTAACATAACATGTGATTTACTGAACACTCACTCTGTGTTTCCAGGTTCTGGACAAAGACAACAAAGGATACCTGGAGCCTGAGGAGATGACAAAGTACATGACACAGGAAGGTAAAGTGGAGGCTGTTGTTTTTTTTACTTATCTTCTAGATATGTCTTTGTGTGTCTATTATTCCCCTGAAAACAACTAACAATCATGTCTGTGTTGTTTTTGTTGATGCATGTCTTTCAACCAGGTGAGCCCTTCACTCAGGAGGAGATGGAAGAGATGCTGACGGCTCTCGCTGACACGGAGAAGAACCACATCTATTACACAGATGTTATGAGCCAGCTGACCATCGACCCTGACATGTAAACAGTGTGGGTGTAACTATAAAACAAATATCCCAAAGACACAAGTTTGTTCTCATGTCTGCATGTCTTAAAAAGGTGGGCTAGTAGTTAATTAATTGATCCTGATGAAATAAATCAGGCATGTTTAGGAGACTGATAATTCTTGGCCTTGGTGGACAAATGTGCTCCACTGAGTGTCATTTTAGTTTCTTAAAAAAATATTTAAGACCAATTAAAGGTTGCCAGTCTGGAATTGCATTATTCTTCATTCCTGCAAATGCTGTACAGAATGCATGCAGCATTAGTCTGTCTGCAGTATTAGACCAAACCCTCCTCTGGCTCCAGTGTAGAAGCTTGTTGATATAAAACCTCAATGTTATCAGGAATCTGGTGTCAGACAGTCACAGATCATAAAGGAAATAGGTGTATAGAGCCCAGTGGTGGTATGAGAAACAGGAAGTTCATCTCACAGTGTTCAGTATGAGCAGCCAGTGGACAAATGGTTAAAGCAGGAATTTGTAGCACACTGAAGACATAACTGACATGAAGAGACACCAATTTAAAAATGTTTTCGAGCAAAGAGAAAGGAAACAATCCCTGTCATGGTGAATTATGATGTAGTGACACAGAAGCCATGTTGTGAAAATCTGATCGTCCTCATCACATGGATCTACTGGAGACTGAGTTCAGTAGACTGCAACTTAATGAAGAAACACTCTGGGCCTCACTTGGCCACAGTATGGGCTTAAAATGTTTTGTCTGTAACCATGATGGAAGAAAGTTTTCAATAAATGACCCCAAGAATAAAAATAAATGAATAAATCAAAAAAACAAAGCAATGGCTGCTTCATCAGCATAACATTTTATCTCTGGTGATTTTGCAATGAATCATAAACATGCATGACACATTGAACACAGCTTTGGAACATGAGCGACATGAGTTCTTGGAGAGATTAGAGTAAGTATGATATAGTAGCAAACACAAACATTCTCTATAGAAGCATGAATTCATGCTGAGGTCTCATCCAAATATTAATGGAGGAATCTCTAGATTTTGTGCCCATTTCACAGTAAAAACACGACCCACTACCCTCAGCTTCCAATCAGACATGAGAAAATAGAACACGACCCTTCAGTAATAGAAAAGGTCTGTATTAAACGTTCCCTTTTCACTCACCAAGACAGAAAGTGGCTCATTTGTCTTCAGCATCCTCAAACAACAGCATCAAATCAGTACAGTCTTAAAACACACTTAAACATTTAAAAGGAATTCCTTTACTATCAGACTTTTCTCTTGACCTCACACGTTGCATTGTAACATGAATAAATGTGTTTCTCACTGAAAGGGAGTTTAACAAACAAGTTTTAGGAAACAGTAAAAAAAAAACAAATCACAAAAAAAAACAACTTGTGAAACAAACTTGAGTATGAATGGAGTAACTGAAGCTTGGTCTGTGGGGGAATGTTCGATTTGGATAAAAATAATAATTTGCATCATTCCCAGTCAAATCCAGTTGCTTCTGTAAATACAGTTTCAAAGAAAAGTGATTCAGATTCTGAAAAGAGAAAAAGGGGAGTGTGATGATGGTGTTGGTCTTGCAGAAAATCTAAAACTAGCAGTGAGATTGTGTTCCATGATATCAAGCCATATCATGTGAAAGTGTGAAAACTGTCCGCCAATAACTTCCCCTTTACAGCAGCGTTGACTGGGGCAGTACACACTTGTTATTTGGTCCTGAAAACATTAACAAACACAAGACGAAATGCTACACATGATAGAAAAATTATAAAGAAACAAGGGAAACGACACGAAGAGGAAGAAACAGCATGGAGGTAGAGAAGAAATTTGTGACATCATACCCAGCTACCTACAGTGGTCTCTTAACTTAATTTTTGCATTATTGCACTGCCACTGACACAGAGGAATGATAATCCTACAACAAGTCAAACTCACCCAAAGCAGTTTGCACATTTTTCACATTAATGTATACTGGGAAGAACAGGAGGTGATGACCTCACCAGCTTTCTACTTTTAAAGACAGGAAAGGGAGGAGGCAGGACAGAATCTTGTCGTTAAAACGGATCAGATGTTGTTAACTTCTCAGCTTTAGACAAGCTCTTCTTTAACTGCACTTGCTGCAGGGCAGGTGAGATCAAAGGCTTGTTAATTGGTTGGACCCTTCCACTTTAAGTACGTGACAACACCTAATAAACATGCAGCCAAGAAACCAAAGATTCAGCTTTTGGATATGTCTACTGCATAGTAGAGTCACATGTTTGAAAGCACAAAGAGTTTCTTAGAACAGAAGTGAAGCAGCCCTGCAGTCTTCTGCTCTGTAAACACAGCAGATATGATGCATTTAATGTCTTGACACGTAATTCAAAAATGCCTCGAGCTACCTAGTGCGGCTCTATGAAAGTATCTGTATGACTTTATGCAAACCTCATCCCTCTTTCTGTCATCCTGACTGAAGGCCTCAGAGAAATAGAATATGCTTATTAAAATCACTAGAGTCAGATGATGGTTTAGAATGATGGTGGGTGTGTGACAAAACAGGGCAGTGTCTGCTCATTCTAAAAATCAAATAAACTGGATACCTGAGGGCTTTGCACTAGAAATACATACTATACAGTATGTATCAATCTGAATCAAAGTATACACACCCTTACCCCGTTAACAAAACTGTAATTTTTTTCTGTAGCTCCAACAAAACAAATCAACAGTGAGCTAATTAATTTAAAACATGGTGGTTTAACCTGATTAATAACAACTGTACCCCATCATTTAACTCCTAAGAGTGATATTCCGTTTCCCTAATGATCCACCTGGGCCATGAGCTGATAGTGTGATAGCATTAGCCTGGTACCTTTCACAATCAGCACCTGTGTTTGCCAAGACTATTTTGCATCATACCTAGACCAAGTTTCCAGAGTCACGTTGTTGCAAACAAATATCAGCATTATTCACACAGATAGACAATTAGTGTCTGTGTTTAGATCTGCAGCACAAGGCCAGCAGCTGAGACGTTGTCCCCTCCACCTGCAGTTTGGTAAACCTCAGTGCACACCAGCACGGGCGCCACGCAGATCTCATAATCCTCCTCATCCCAGCAGCTGACAGGCCTGGTCTCCTGCAGAGGGATACGCTGGCTGCCTTCTCGTCGGCTGACAGAGAACGAGTCATCCATGATGAGCCTTGCCTTGCCGGGGTCAATGTCATCCGAGCCACAGACATGGCGGTTAGCAGTGAGAGACGCCTTGGCCGTGGCTGACATGGTGTTCTTCCACTGAGAGCCATGGGTCACGATCATGGCCTGAAAGGCCAGCGTGTGGACGTGGAGCCGGGTCAGAGACTTACCGCTGGCTTCTGCACCGTTTGTGTCACTTTCTGCATCAGCATCATTTGCATCCTTGTGGCGCTGGTTCAGAATGCGATAGACCTCCCTCATCTGGTCGAGGACAGTAGCCACACGAGGGTTTGGGTCTGACAACACGGTGATGTTGGAGCCTTTCAGCAGGCTGAGCAGGTTGGGAAGCTCCTGCTCATTCATCCCCATTGAGTCTGCCTGCAGAAACAGTGTGATAAATATCCCTTGATATTCCTTTATTGTAATAAAATAGTAAAATAGCACCAGCCGTATTCCTTTAATTAGTAATCAAGAGATCTGAATATGGGTGAATCTTATTATTAGGGATGTCACCATACCAAAAATGTAGTAGTCGATACTGATACCATGACATTTCCACGATTCCCAATTTGTAACCACGACAAAAAACAAAACAATAAATCCCATTTACTTCAATACACACTCCTTTATAAAAAATATTTGAACATACAAAAAACCACAGTGGCCATGAAGCCTTCAAGTTATAAATAAAAAGAAAAGACTATTAACACTATAAAACAGAACAGTGGCATGTAGGTCGATTTCAGGTGTAGCTCAATGACTGTGAGCTACACCCGTCATTGAGCAGGTGATTGTGCTCCTCTGCTCCCCTCCAATCCCCCACACGCACTGTGGCGTTTGTTTTGTTTCTAACAAATACTCATTAAGATGCAAATATAAGACGGATGTAAAATTTAAATAAAACTAAGCAAATACAGGAAGGCAAACAGTTTCTATTGACTGTTTTGATCACAAGTTTATTTAACAAATTTAACTAAGTAAACCTGATAAAAAAAAATCCTGATAGTGGTATTCACCTGTGTCTTTGTATAATCAATCTGAGAAATATGTGAAAATAAATGTGATGATTAATGTAATTGTTCAGTCATACATACATGGGGAATGACGTACTGAAGCAGGTCGGTCATTATACTCTCTTCAACAAAACTGGCCATCTCAAAATGGATGCCGATCTGAGGAGACGAGGAGGACAGCAGGACGGCCAGGCGGGAGAGGAGAGCTTCACGCTCACCTGGAATGATGAAAGAAAAAAGACAGAAGATAAGATTTGAAAGAGAAAGGAGAGGATGTGAGATATCAGAGGCAAGGATGTCAAAGAAAATGAAAAGTAGACAAATAAAAGGAAAAGAAAAAAGGGTGATGTGAGGAAAGATGAGGAATCAGCAAAGGCCAACTCTCCTCTGCAGATGATTCGATAGGGAGCTATGCTAATCTCAGTCAAACTCTCTTATTTGCATACAATTCCCAAATACATACATATTTACATGTGTGTTTAAATATACAATACATACACAACCTTTATATAAACTCAGAATAGACGAGTACCCATAAGGAGAACCCATCACTCATTGCTGTGCCATGGTTTGACTTGGATTCACTTTCATCCCCACATCTTCCCAGCAAACACGTGCAAGAAAAATTGAGATACTACGAGTGATCATATCTCATTTCCCTATACGAAACAAAGCACCAGACTCTAATATTACATTTTCCAAATTTGCTTCAAATTAAGGTTGTCAACAATCTCCTCTGACCTGACTGGAAGGGGAAGTTATCCATCATTTGCAGCCCGCCCACCACCACCAGATCTGGTTGGAAGTCTTCAAGTTTCTCAGCAAACTCCTCCATGGAGGCCAGGTAGGGATTGTGGTCATCACTGTGGATGATATATCTACAGAAACACATGCACGGTCAAACACGAATGAATACATACAGTAAATACACAGCTCATAGTGCAACATGGTGAAAAATGTCAAATATAACCTAGGGCTGCATTATATTACGAAAACATACGATATCCAATAACGTTAATTGTTGCGATGACGATTTGACTTGCAATAAATAACCAAATGCTTAAGAATACAGTGTTTAAGTCTTTCTGCTTTGGTTTCAGGATAACAAAGACACCATACAGTGAGTAGCGAGTCAGAGACGTTAGCTTAGTCTTAGAGAGAGAGACAGAGAAAAGAAAAGAGCAGCAGAGTCACTGTGTGCCGTTACCTTTTCCTCAGGTTCTGGAACTATAATAAAGAAGCCACACAATTTTATATAGTAATCAACCACTTATAGACATTAATTTGTCCAGGGCACAAACGTTATCACTAGCTGTTTCCACTGTACTAGAATGTTCTCGGAAGGCGGTACGTAATTTGAAGTAGGCGACTCGCAATTCTCCATCCAAGAAAAACCTGTCAATAATCTGAATATCTTTAATGTATTATCCAGGGCAATAGGGCTCCATCTGATTGGCCAAATATATTCACATGCAGAGCGAGAATGCCTGGCACATGGAACACCATTTATCGCAGTTCAAGCAGTCATTCGCAATACATATGTCGCGCAAGAAGAGATCGCGACAACAGTAAATTTTTGATATATTGTGAAGCCCTAATATAAGCACTCAGATACACACTGTTTGCCATATATGAATCATCAAGATCCCTCAACAGCCAACAAATGCTCATCATACCTGTTGGCTCTTCGGGAGGTGTAGTTTCCCCATTTCGCTCCAGATGGATACTCAAGGATCAGGTGAATGTCCGGCTCTTCAACAATGTTGCCTGCCACTGCAAAGACAGGGGAAAGTGTGGTCATGACAGTGGAGAGGACAGGAGTGGGAAATAGAAGGTAAAGAGGGCAGAAGAAGAAAAGGGGAAATTCATTGATACAGGAAAATGATTGTAGGAAATAAATGTGAGGAGACGGATATTTGCTGCAAGGTAGAAAAGGGTCTGCCAGTGTGCATTTTTTTGTTTACCTGTGATGTGCTGGGACAGGACATCTGTAAAGTCCGGGCTGAAGCTTCCCCCTAGCAACACATCGCATCCCTCAGTTGCCATGCGACCAGCCATCACCGGAGCATTGCCACCAACTGCCCATCTGTTCCCAGGTAGGTCACGGGACGCCTCAACCAGCTCATTAAAGAGAGTGTCGTTAAGCATAAAACGCCTGCAACACAAAGATATTAAAAACTCAGTGAAACAAAATCAAAACTGAGAGACCAGAACCTGAAATCAGCAACTTTTCCTTTTATTTTTTAAACAAGACTTAAGTCTGCGATTATAGCAACATTTTGTCTTATAGCAACAAGACAGACTTGTTTTATGCCATGAAGATACATTGAAAGCAGAAGATACTGACATGTCTGAGCTTGAAGGCAAAATTCATCAAAGATAAACAAAGGATCAGAGAAACGAAAGAGGCAGAACTTCATTTTTTAGGACAGAAAGAAAGAAATGCATGTTTGTTCACAAAGAAGAGATGCAAGAAAAAGACGACAGATTTGTGGGGTAGGTAGAGGGAAGGAAAAGTTGTTTGGAAAGCCAAATTATAATGAGTCAAGTTAGTAATAAATATAAAGACAACACAAACACTAAGATACGAACTGTGTGACAGATGCTATGAGACTCCTGGAAGGCAATTTGAACATTGGCACCTTCTGAAAGCTGAAATATTGTTGACTTGACACAGAGACTAAAAGTGTTGTGTTATGTGCATGAACTCAGTAATTGTGAATCACACATGAGACTGTTCTAGAAACAGTGTATACTGTATGCTACTTTAAGAGATTAGACTAACTAGTCACAGTGTAACACCCTGAAGATTCAGGCAATTTCGTTATTAAGTGCATTAAAAATACATCTCAGACTGTCTACAAGTTTGATCAACATCAGTATTTATAATCCTTAGCTCCCAAGACAACATTAAAGAAAGGGACCAGAGAAATAACTTAAGACTGAGAAAGACCTGGTTTCCGTGGCTAATAAAGATTTTTTAATTAAATTATTCACTCTCATTCTCACAAACATTCCCTTGCCCATTCTGTCCATGATGCTTGTGTAAGGCCTGTTGCCTTTAGGCTTCAGTTCAGACAATGAACAAGGGCTCACAAGCGTCAGAACAGGAACAACAGTGACATAAAAGAGGGGAAAGGAGTTGAACTACATAATAATAAGAAAGACTGCCACTGACTGATTAACAATAATGACGCAAAACAGACCAGCATGAAACACACACAAAGAGGATTGAAAACTCATTACTTTTGCTTGGCCAAACTACTTTGTATGGAAAATAGATAGAAAAATTAAAAGATGGTGGAATAAAGATTGTTGGATTGTGAGTGTGCAGCTACAAGCTGCATATAAACAGGAAAACTCAGCAAACGAGTTCTAGCACAGAGAAAACTAAAGTATTCAAATATTTGTTTGAGCACATGCACTATTTATGCTAGCTCTTATGAAAACAAGCACCACTTACTCTGCAGCTGCTCCAGGTGCAAAGAAGTAGGCAAAGCTCTCAGCCAACTGTTCTGTGCTTTCTATGTAGTCATGATGCAGGGGATGGTCTGTGAGAGGGAGGCTGATCTTATTAAGCAATGTCACCCCATCTACTATCAGGTCAACACAACCTCCAAAACCTGTGGACGAAGAGCAGAGAGAAAAACACCATTAGATAAATAAAATAAAAACATGTAAGTTTACGACCAAACGTCTTTGGCCAACATGAGGGAAAAGATAAGGAGACGGACCGAAGGGACGGCAGGAAAACTGTAAAGGAAAATGGACGAAATGTCGCATCCCCAAAATTAAATTCAAAGTGTCTTGATTGCCACCTGATGGCTCGTTGTAGTATAGGTCATAAACCTTGCCTCCCCCGTGTTAGTAGATGGGACATGGGTCAAACAAAAAGTCGAAGTACATGTTAAATAAATGTTTCCTAAAGATGGTTTCTGTCATTTTAGGTAGTTCTTATTACATTAGTGTGTCTTCAAGTATTCATCTATCCTATAAGTTTAGTTTGAATTAGTTATTGATGCAATAAAGACGGTGAAACGTCATGACTGACAGCTGAGACTGACTCGTGATTGGTCAACCCTGGTTATTAATGGTACCTCAATACCGAGGCTCCATCCCCTGGTCGTTACTGCGCAGACTCTCGCTCCAAATAACGTCACCAGTGCAAGATGGCAGAGTTTCTGATATATTTTGGCTCAATTTTTGGAGAGACATGTCGTTCATCTTTTTTTATACGTATATTGTACATGTTCAGTTATTTCTTTATCAAAAGCGCTTCACAATTAAAACCTCCTAGAAGTAACAAAAAACAAATTCTTTGGGGAAACACAGAGCAATGACAATGTCGGTAAACTGAGCAGAGAGAGATCATGCAGCAGCAATGATATTTGTCTGCTGGTCAAATATCAGTTGTTGGTTCAGTCTCATCAATACATAACTTGAACTACAAACATTTTCTCTCAACTGTAAACAAAGGCCAAAATAAGGTTAAACCCCCCGATAGCCCACCTGCGTAAGCAACCTGCTAGAGAAGCCAGGAGGCAAAAGAATGGGGTAGACATTTTGACTTAAAGGGGACATAGCATGCAAATTCCACTTTGTTAGTGCTTCTACACGTTAATGTGGGTATCTGGCATGTCTACCAACCCAAAAACTCTGGGGAAAAAACACTCGCGCGTTTTGTTATAGTTCCTCTAAGTCAGAAACGTCATGCTTGAGCGACTCGATTGCGCTTCCTGGGTTTTGTGTCGTAACAAGGAACTGGAAGTCTCCCTACATGGTCTTGGCTCACCCCCCACCTCATCCCCCCCTGTCCCCCCACACTCGCTACGCCGGGTTTACACCGGAGGCAGCGAGGCTGCGAGGCAGGCCACGGCGTTCCCAAGCACGCAGCCGGGCTGTTCACCCGGGACGAGCATTTCTCCGCTGGTCAGCCCGCGATTCACTCACATGTGGCATTTGTCTGGATCGTTGGGACTGGGAGGCTGCAGCAGCTGCTCGGGCGCGACCGCTCTCCCGTCAGTGAGCTGGAATTTGTGTCAGCGCCACACAGCCAACAGTGTGGAAGACTTCCGCAGTGTTCAGCGCTACTGTAACCCCGAACCCCGACATTCAACGGGTACAACAACAAGCGGAGAAAGCAGAATCGCGGGCTGACCTTATATATACAGTCTATGGGGCTGACCAGCGCGGAGAAATGCTCGTCCCGTGTGAACAGCCAGGCGGCTGCGCGCTTGAGAACGGCGCTGCGCTGCCTCGCAGCGGTCTTCCACACTGCCAGCTGTGTGGAAGACTTCTGCAGTGTTCAGCTCTACTGTACGCCGGGTTACAGTAGTTACGCCGGGTTACAGTAGTTACGCCGGGTTACACCGGACGCGGTGTGATGCATTTTGTTGTGCTTTTTGTTGTGCTTTTTGTTGAATGTCAACAAGCCTGTACTTAGTCCTTTACTAAATTCACAACAAGACACATCTAATAGCACTACAGGAGGATTTGTTAAAAAAATTGTTATGTAGTGTGACTGGGCTGACATGGTGTTGTTATATCGGAAACTATACTACTACTAGTAACAGGTCTGACTGCATAGTGGAGCCAGTTGTTGAACAGAGTAAAGGTTGGACAGATACGCTGATCACTTCTGTGGTGTCACTGTATCATGGTTCAAAGGACGAGATTTTGGGATAAGATCATGACAGAGGAGACACAGATCGATCACTAATTACCATGTTTACTGAAGCCGGTCTGAGGTAGGTTGTAATATTCAGGTGAGGAATCCCACCCCCTTAAAAGTACTTAATGCGCATTGTTAACAGAGGAGGAAGGGGCTCAGCATTTGCCAATCATATTCACTTATGGCACCAACTACAGTTTTGCCGGGAATTTGAATAAGATGTAGATTACATAGATTGTATATAAAGATGGATGATGCATCTCCTCTATCCAGAAATTATGCTTCAATATCCCACAACTAGGGAAACATCTATGCCAATGACATAAGGAAGACACTAGTTCAAATGGTTCTCACACATTCATGGTACACGTGTTGTCACCATATTTGTCTTTGCACTCGTCAGTTTAAGCTCAAATAGCTTCAGGATGTTTCCTCTGAAACAAATGTTCGCCAAGTTGATCAAACAACATGATGACTGTGCAGATCATTCACAGTCACACCTCTGCAACCTCATCCTCCTCTTCACCATTAAATTACTCTTCACTGTCTTAGGTCTAGATTTAACATAGTAAACTTGGTTTAAATCTCCTTCCTAATGTATTGTGCCCCAATAACACCGATTATGTAGCTAATTTAGTTACTGTCAGTTCACATAGAATAAAAAATAAAGGTTTCGTTGCATTTAAATGACTCGAGAAAGCCCTCAACACCATTAGCTTAACTGCATGTTACAACGAGCAGGGACAACTCTGTTAACTGCGTTTGTTGTTATTTTGTCAATTAACATCCCCATAACTTCATCTGCAGCTCGTATGGATGCTTCTTTCATTTCGGGACAGCTCGATAACAAAAACACAGAGTCACCATGACTGTCTCCAGCCAGGCTATGCTAGCTAACGTTAGCTAGCTCCCAACACTCACCGACAGCCACTCTCGGTCTGGCGACGTCGTTCATGCCGACTTTCTGTTCCGCCCGCAGCAGGGACGACAGCACCGTGTCCAGCCGGTCTTCCAACACATCACTCTGGGGTGAACGGAACCAGATAGCCAGGAGAACCATCAGCAAGGACACCACAGGCCCGTATTTCACCCACGACACCCGGCTTCCTGCCTCCATCGCTGGCTGCCGGTCGCTCAGTCTGACTTGAACCAGCTCCGTCCACCAGTACAGAGCCAGGCAGTGCGGTGGGGGCTTGTTTTGAGAACCGGAGTGTCCCAAAGCTGGACGGATACTTAACTGAATCTAGGATATTAGTGATGAATAAAAACACAACCGCACAGTCTCTGTGAACCACAGGGCCGTCTAACAACCACTGTCCACATCTGTTCACAAGTCAGCGTCTTTCCCGAGTGTTTCTAAACTGTACACCACTGTCCAGGTTGGTGATGGGCGGACGCTGGTGAGCGAAACAAGCGGATGTTGTACTCTACTACCAAGGGGCGTGTTTGTTTTGATGACAACAAAGCGGAAGAGAACGTAGTTTGATCTTATCCAACATTTTAACCCGTTTAAACTTTTTGGAGGCTTAATTTCTACTTACATATAAACTTCTAGTCCTAGTGATCCATCTAGTAAACTTTATTTACTAGTCCCTCTTACACATTTACAGACCCAGTCAACCCCTTTTATTGTGACATACCTTTATAAGTTTGCAGTAAAGCAAATATATTATAAAATTATTAGCCTGCAACATTAGTGATGTAAATATTAATGTATTGGTCGTTATAAACCAGTGTGACAATAGTCAACTCCACATAATGAGGATTTTGATACTTCTGATGCCAGTATGTTGCTACTCTTTAAAGTTTTGAATGCAGTTACTGTAACTTTTTTTATGAGTCTACTTTTACCTTTGCAAAAGATCTGGATGGAAAGTTTAAATGCAGCAGAGACGAACAATGTTTATCATCAACCATCAGAATAGTTCTGACTCATACCTAATTACCCATTTAACCTTCACACCCTGACCCACATTTCCTTGCCAACTCAACCCTATCTTGTGCAAGAGGCTTCATATCAGTCAGTCAGATGAAATGCTACGAAGTGGATCTAGCATGCATGTTCAAGATGAATGACAACATACTGGGAACCAAAAATGTTTTATTTAATTCAGAACAGTAGTGTGCCAATATTTTTTGGCTACGGGCAGACAAGACAACAACATCTCATTTACAACCATATCAAATTTTTAAAAAGTGAGTTTTTCATCTGATACTAAAGTTTAAAAACACTAACAGGCACCAGTTGTAAGGGATATTTCCAGATATTGTAGAGTGGCATTTGTGGCACTAAAATTAAAAAAAAACAATTGAATAAAAACTGGCAGTCAGCATGAAAGCTACTTATTTAAAAAATAAAATAAACATTAGGGGCTATATTTCTCTAAAAAGTCTTAACCCCTAACCCTAACCCAGTGCAGAAAAACATTGTGACAACAGGGGAACAAACTGAATCAGCTGACAGTCTGCTTCCAATCACCTGAGATGAAATGAACATACGTGTCTTTAAAAACATTTACTTCCTGTGCAACCTTTGATACCCTTTTAAAAAAAAAAAAAAACTGAAAGAACAAGACCGTTCACAGAACCACCTTGAAGTCAACATGATGATTTGTGCTCAGGGAAGTTTTTGCTGTCATACCCCATCTGCTAATCCACCGACATGAAGTGAAGGTTACTCTGGAATTTGTTCAGTTTGCTGTAGAAAGAATCTTGTACCATGTGTTCAAGGTTATCACTGGACTTTAAACGTAGATCTACTAAATGCAGGAGTGTGTCACCCTCTAGTGATTTAAAATGGCCACTGCTGCTAAAAACCTGCAAGACAAAAAAAAGAACCAGTGAGGCCACATTAATACCATTAAACATTTATTGAGACAAAAGCCTCTCAGACATGAAATGAGAGACAATGAGGTAGAAATGTGAGCTAATTCAGATCAGTGAGGTTTGTGTACAAATACTAATCCATGCATTCCAGTCAGTTAATGAGATTCGAGTTTTACTTTACATGCACACAGTAAACAGTTTGGTTTGAGGTCATTGATTGTTTTGTCGTCTTACCTCAGGGTTTATTTGGGAATTCCTGCCACAATGTCAGACTCGATACCACAGTGATCTGACCCACGCAGGATTTTAAAGAATCCTGAAGACCAGATGCAAAAAACAGTCAACAGGACAGTTCACACATTAATCAAAAGTTATCATCACATGAGTCACATGTTTATTTTAGTATTTAGATGTACTGGTATTGTAAATCTGGTTATTTTGAATTATTGAAAGGATCATCGACTTCTGTGTATTTAAATGTTTCATTGTATCACATTTTTTAATCATATTGTTGCGGGTATTTTATGTCTGAAATAAAATAAAAAATATATAACAACTAATATGTAAATGAAGGGTAAATTGATATATTAATGTGGTAACCTGCATGCATTATTTCAATGGTGTACACAACATTAAGTCGGACTAATCCGTATAGGACTACTGTAGTTAAATAACATCATATCTTGTGAGCCATAAGATGACTTTGGAGAAGTGCCACATTTATTATTTACACTGGTACAATGTATTGAACAAGAAAACATGTCTCTGCTCACCGTTTTCACCCCAGTCAGTGTTCCAGGAGTTGGCACAGAGCCAGTAGGGGACGCCATCCTCCTCCCCCCAACCCAGGACCTTGATGGCATGACCACCCAGAGCAGATCCAGTCGTATGCTGATACACACCTGGAGGAAAGGCCCCAAAAAAAAGTAAAAAAAAAAAAAAGGCAATAGTGAGAGAGAACATCAGAAACAACATTTTATAAAACCCCTGAGCATAACTCGCAGTCAGCAATTACCCTGTACCGAGTATTTAGTAGCATTACTTATATTTACACTCTATTAGTCTGACAGTGGTGCTTGTGTTCTTACCGGACTTATACATCACAAAGTCTTCATAGACGATGAAGGCTCCTTCTACTGGACCATTTTGGGAAATCTCTGCCTGAATCTGCTCCACACTCGCTTCCACACTGTAGGACGATTTACCTGCAACACACTCAGAGTAAATGTGTGTGTGTATGCGAGTGTGTGTGTTCACCATCATTATGGTTTGGCAATCATTTTACGACATAAACAGTTTATTTTTGTCAGATATTACAGAAATACTCTGTATGTGCAAGTGAAGGAGTGTTTAAATGTATGCCAGGTTATTGATTGATTAATAAAACTACTGATAACGGATTTGAATAACGAGAATAACTATTAAAACAATGACTGAGCAATCTGAATTTCTAATAAACTCTACAAAACCATTTATGTATGTGTACAATATGGTCTCTTACACATGTCAACAAAAAAATTGCCATTTTATTCTTCATACTGCTTTTATCAACACAGATTCAAAACAAATATAAAATAATAAGATGAATGAAAACACTCTTAAACCTAAATCCTTACCAGGTAATTATTTATAATGCATTTCTTACCATAATGCTTGTCCTTTGTGTAGGTGGGAGAGTATCCTGCTTCACAACTGTGGACGCACTTAGGTGTGTCTCCACCCTCTCCACTGCAGTGAGGCCTGCTGCCATTCACATGGTGCTCACAGGGGGGGATGGTGTAGGGCCGGCAGCCTGTAGACACAAAGATGGAGTCAGAACTGTACAAACACACAAAAGCACACACACCAGTATAGAAGTCTCCTAACGTACCAATGTGGGAGTTGTAGAGACCACCAGAGACCAGTCCCTCTTTAGTCCAGAAGTCCCAGGCAGCTGAGGGGTAACCACCATTACATCTAAAGACAGAGGGAAAACAAAAACATGCTTATCTCATGCTGTTGACACTGTAAAATATTAGGATGAACCAATTCAACCTTTTGCCCTACCAGGACGTATTTGTGCGACACTGATACTTTAACAGTCCATCCTAATCATAAATGTAAAATCAGTTCACATTATATACATATACATCATTGTGTGCCACTCATTGAAATATATTTATTTGCATTACATTGAGCCGAGGGATTGTTGTGTAACTAGAAATCACAATGACAATTACTGAATTTTATAAGTGCATTGATAAAGTACTGTATTTGTGGATTATAGATGTTATGACCCAAGGTACTTAATGAAGGTCGGTTTTGGCAGTTTCCGTCATCTTCTTATCAGATGATTTACTAGTGAGTTTGCATTGAGGCATCTCATCCTCTCCTCACCCTCTGGATTACAGTCTCCATAGAGTAGGTCACATCTGGAAGTAGTGAAACTGCTCACACATTCTGTTTCTTACCCCATGCCACAGGCGTCACAACAGGTCAGCAGATCCTCAGAGGAGATCTCCACACTGACCTTGCCACCACTGTGGATACACACACGGTCGGAGATGGCCTCTGCAGCGCCAAATGCCTGTGGTCAGAAGAACCAAAGCACGTCACAAAACACAGACATATAACCCCAAAAAACAGGGAAAGGGCCTAGATGTGATTACATGACAATTAAGCAAGGTTTCACTCAACAGTTGGGACAACCAACTAATCCTCTCCTTTTCCCCCAATCTGCAACACAGGTAGCAGGATGAATCTCTGCCTGTCTGACTGACATCTCTTAGTGGATGTCCACACACCACCTGGAAATCAACCTTGACAAGACTGAACTACTTTTCCTTCCAGGGAAAGGCTCTCCCTCTCATAACCTGACTATTACCTTTGACGACTCCGTGGTAGCCCCCTCCCAGACTGCTAAGAACCTGGGTGTGACACTCGACAGTCAACTCTCCCTTACAGCCATCATTACTGCAACAACCCATTCCTGTACATACATGCTGCACAACATCAGGAGAATACGTCCCCTTCTCACTCAGGAGTGGCAGGTTCTGGTCCAGGCTCTGGTCATCTCACGCCTAGACTACTGCAACTCACTCACACTACTCTGCTCCCTTCACTGGTTACCAGCAGCTGCCTGCAATCCGTTTCAAAACACTAGTACTTGTGTACCGTGCTGTGAACAGAGCGGGTCAAACCTCATGGTTGAATGCACTTATTGTAAGTCGCTCTGAATAAAAGCGTCAGCTAAATGAAATGTAATGTAACTCCACATCCTCAGTATTTTCTCGATAGTTTGTGGTGATAAGAGCAGACGTGTGTTGTAAAGAAAATCATGTGCTCTTGGCAGCTTAGTTAATACGTCACTTCCTGCCTCTGCCTGCTGCACCTGGCTGCTCTACATCTCACCTGAATAATGCGGATTATTGAGGATTTGTTGCTGTTGTGAAGACATCTGTGCAGAGAACCTCCCGCCATGTTGTGCATGTGTGAAAAACAATCTCTGGGTAAACTCTGGACCCGATTCTCTGGACCCGCATGTCATGTCTGAAAATGGCTATAATGTCACTTCTTTAGAGCAGTGAGTCCCCCCCTTACCCAGCAGGATCCACAGGAGCCCTGGTCTCTAATCTCCTTCAGTGTGGGACACTCAGGCCACTGCTCTCTGGAGTCAAACTGTGCAGGCAGCTTCAGGCCTCCAGCATACTGAACCCTGCAGAGGTTAGATAGGTCAGTATTTCTGTGAGCTACTTATCTAAAACATGGCAGATTTGATGCAGGTGATTATACAGAGTCTGAAAACACCGCTTACAAGCAAAAGTACATAGTGTACATATTAGGGAAATGTACAAAACAAGAAATTCTCACACTCACTAATATGCGAGCAAAGGAATACTAAGCTAACATTGATCTCATGTGTTTCACACTCAGCGACAGACTGTGTCTAAGTGAGACTCACATGATTGGGAGTTTAGGTCCCTTCAGCATCGTTCCACAGAGTCTCCGCACGTAACTGTAGTCGACATCACGGAAGTTGTGACCAGCCTGCAGGAGAGATGGGACATTTAGTCAAATACAACCGATTAGAACCACTGCCCGGCGTCCAACATACTGTAAGAGAAACAAACTCACCTTCCATGTAGTGTTCATCTTATTGATGTAGTTGACCATCTCCTTGGACAGTGGCTGGAGGTGGGGTCTGGCCAGGCTCACAGACACGCCTGCAGCCAATAACAAAAGGGCTGCATGCCACATTTTGTCTGAAAGACATAAAATAAGACAAAAATAGGTAAATTGGCTATTCACATCACTATGAGCTGTAGTAATTATATTAATTCTGATTAAAATTATGAAACCTTTCCATAAATGACAAAAACTGTACTTCTAACAAACAGACTAAATTCCAGGCAAAATGAGTATTTAAGGTTGAACAATGTTAAATGGACAATATTTACTGTATATAGCACTTTTCCAGTCTAAACGACCATTCAAAGTTCTTTACACTACAAGTAGCATTCACACAACAGTCTATATGCAGTGTCTATCACACTACATCCATCAGCATAGCCGTCAGGGGCAACTTGGGGGTTCAGTATCTTGACAAGGACATTTAGGAATGCAGACTGAAGGAGCCCAGGATCGCACCAATGTCTATCTGGTGAGTGGACGACCCTTTACTACCTCCAGATCCACAGGAGCTAGAGTTAGAGCTACAAGAAGATGCTGAAATACAAATGTAAAATACACAACATCAGCAGGAAATGGGGACGTTAATGAAATCTCCACAAAGATTCAAAAACTCCACATTCACAAAGAACTCAAGAGGGGAGAAAAATGTTTACATTTGTGGACAGTTTGAGGGTGAGAAAATGTAATGCCATGCATGAGCACAAGCTATTCCACACACAACTCGACACACACCTGACCGGACAGTGTCACAGTGGCTGCGGCTACAAGTGGAACAAGCATTCACCGACGCACAGAGCAGAATAAAACCTCTTATCCTCGGTCATGCTAGTGTGGAGTGTTTTCCAGAAGTTAAACTCACCGCATCAGTAAACATGTACAATAAACAACTTACAAACTAATTCACTAGATGTAAAATCGACTTAAGATTAATAATATGCAAAATAACGGTACAGGTCATCAGAGGTGAGATGCATTAGTGAGAGTTGAGATCATGAGGTCGGTGCTAAGGCCTGAACAGAACAAAAGCTTTGTGAGCAAAACAGAGACAGATGGTGATTTTATTAAGTATTTCAGTGATTCTGTCTTTAATTGTGTTTGAATAAAATACAACAAATTTAAAAAAATACAGAAGAGGATCCAATGAAAACCCGCTAGGTCTTTCAGAGAAAAGAAAAAAACAGCAGTGAAACTGGTTTCATATCACATGACAAGAACAAAACGTTCATAAGGAAATAAGTACAAAAAATGGATCACTGACACACTTGACAAAGTTCAATCTAACCACCATCATTTCTACTAAGAGCTCAAAATGCTTTAATACCACAATGTTATTCTAAAACATCATATTTATACATCTAGTTTATGGTTAAATGTTGGTTATAGAGAGTTATTTTCATTCTGGTGCCTGTGCTGATGTCTGTGGCATTAAACCATCTACATAAGATACCAACTATGTGCAAACAATGGAAAACTTAAAAACATGACAATGGACAAACTGGGACTAACAGATTACAGTCGAGCCACAAGAAAAGTATAAAAGACAGCCAAGTATTTTTTAAAATCAGTTTTTAAAGAAGTGGCTCAACCCCACACTTCCTGAAAACATAAAGGGGATGTGATTTGGAGAAGTGAACCATGACCCTGCTGATCATTATTTTTAAGACGTCTATCATACCAAGACTCACTCAGGCTGCATTAACTTGCTGAGTCATGGTGGAGGGTTTCATGGGCTTTTTGACACCTCTAAATGTCAAACCAACATTTAGAAGAGACGAGAAGGGCCGTTGTTGGTGTGTGGGAGGTTTCAGATCAAGTCAGAAATGGCGTAAGTTAGCAACAGAGCCACAGAGAGACAACCTCAGGAGCCTGAACAGACTTCAGGACCCTGAACGTTTTTGACATTAAAGCTACAGGGATAATGTTTATTTTTTGTATTCAGAAGGGACAAGGTAAATACTCTGCAATGGTCCTTCTTATGTTTTATAGTCCTCCAATCTCTCACCTGTATGTGCAGCAGTCTGTGGTGGCACACGATAGATGTAGCTGTTCTCTGATGACTCACATGTGTTGGTTCTATGTGGTAATAATTCCAACTGATTTCCTCCTTTGTCACAGAACTACAGGCCTGATGACAGGAAGTCTGGTGAGGCATGATTTTCCGAAGTGTTCAAATAAAAAAAAAAGGTCAAACCCTGTTTCTATGTACTTGCAAATATATAAACTTTTTTTATTTAAAATTTACCAGTTTCAGTTACAGGTTTTCTTCCCCTTTGACATATTTATAAATCTCTGTGCCTTTTGTTTCCTGCAACTCACTTTCACTTTCCATCGCCCCGTTTACTGTGCTCGACTCTTCAGCGTCAAGTTTCACAATCACCTGACTTTAGATATCAAGTTATTTCCCCTGAACTAACGACCTACCTGTTAGTAACGCATGTCACCTGTGAGCATGAGGCTAAAGTGGGTCAGCCAGTGGAAAAACAAACATGAGACATGTAACAGCACGTGAGGCGACACAATACAGATTTAAACTGCTCTTTGTTTTGGATCGGTGTGGACTCCGCTGCTTCACGAGGAGCTGGAACAGAACAAAGTGCTGACACACGGTGTAAACATGTCTGTTACACACTGAGGCCGCTTCACGTCGACACACAACAACAACTGCATACTGTGGTTAAACTACAGTTTACTATAGTAAATAAAACCGCTCACCTGTATTTTGTTTGTCTGTGTGATGTTGAATCAATCTTTATGTCCTGTCTGCGGGACCCTGGACAACAAAGTGCGCGAGGGTGACACGGTCCCTGAATATTTATCTTGCAAAGCACGTGACACACTCACATGATCGCTGCTCATGTGATCAGTGACGACACCAAACCAACACCAGCGGACCACCAGCGCCACTCCTCTGGTTTGTTATTGTTCAGGTGTCTGAGTGTCTGGAAACAAGAGGAAAATAATCCTTATATTTGTATAACTGATAAAAAAAAGCACATGTGACACCGTGGAACTGCAATGCTTTAATATGACTGATAGGTGATGATAAAGCCCCCCCCTCTCTGACAACTGGTCACCACTGTACTGTCAAAATGTAACCTTGTAAGTTTAACTGCTGCCTCTACATGGGCCATTTATGCATTCATTTATTTAAGTTATTTAAGTTATTTATTTATTTATTTCAAACATGTTAAAACAGAATATAGAAATGAAAAAATAAGAAATAAACAAAAACATCAGCAGTCATGTTGAATCCGAGGGAAAGTAATATAAACCATAACGGCCCTCCGTAGAGCTCATCCCTCCACCTCCCCTGCCTGATATTGTACAAATCAGGCAGTTTCTTAAACATGCCTGATTTTTATTCATCAAGATCCATGAATCATTCTGTGGGAAATCAGTGGAAATGTTAAAAAAAAACTACCCTGCACTGATAAAGAAGATGACCTTTCTAAATAATGCATGTACAGCAGCGAATGTAGACTAATTCCTATGTATCCCTGACTTTCATTTCTTTATTCTTTTGAGAAGCATCTTGTGATTGATAGCTGATGAAGAGCAATGATGCTGTTTCGCTGTCTCATGCTGTGGATCACTGACCACAGACAACATACTGATTGTGTCACTACTTTCTCTTCCTTTAATGAGACTGTCATCTGACTTTCAAAATATGTTTTCATCTGCGTTTTTTGGTCTTTCACGTTCTTTAACATTGTAAGAAGGCCTTTTTTGCACATTTTCACAGATCTCTCAGAGAACAATTCACGGATCTTGATGAAAAAAATCTGACATGTTGGGGGGACTGATATTAATGAGTGTGTGCAATTTGGTGCAGTTCCAAATAAAAATCTGGTGAAATAAAATGTGGTTTCATAAGGGGGCTGTTGGACCTTAGTGGTATGTAATCTCCTGAGGGGCATTCTAGTTACATAATGTATTTATTACTTATTTCACGAATGTCAAAGTCTTTATCATGAGTGTGTTTATTGACCTGCTGCATATTCAAGTGCTCTTGCAAGGATAAACAGAGTTGTATTGAATTAAAACACAACTCACACGATAGGACCTTAAGATGAATTGTGCATACACACCTGAGCTAGAGGTCCTCTCATGAAGACAAGCACTGAGGCTACATATCAGATGATTTGCACAATCCTATAAGAATAACTAATCTATAATAATAATTACTACTTTAACAATTAAAATACTGCACAGCAAACATGAGTCATGTAGTATGACAGAGTAGGAATACTGTACACAGCAGAGAGAACGTTTGGAGGAATAGTGGGTAACGACTTGGGCACCTCTGGCAGATTAATACATCACTATGATAATGTAAACAACACAGTAGGTTCATCGTAACAGGGTTATTGTGACACTGTGATCATCATCTTTTTATACAAACTAAATTGTTTGTATTTATATATTAGCCATTGGACTTAGACTCACTGTCTCACATCTCTAACTGTGTCTAAAGCTCATGATAATACTGAAACTTCTCTGATGGTAAATTAATGAAGGCTGATCAACACACCACTCTGATCATGATTGACTTTATTTTTTCGTCACATCGATAGCTACAGATGAGGTGCTGCATGTTGATAAGTGGAGGCCGTCAAGCGATGAGGTGACGTTAGGAAGCTCCAGCCTGTCAGTGTCTCTACACCACAAGTTCACACATGAAACTTTAGCACACGACCTGGAAACACTGCACTGTGGCTCATCTCAGGACATTACATGTGATCGATTATAAAAGCAGAATTTTGTTTAAAATACAAAATGATTCAAATTAGAAAACACAAGTAAATATCAACACACACAGCAGGGACACAAAGCAAAGCCTATACTGTGCTAATACAAAGCAATACACATACATGAAACAAGCTTCCTGCAAGGCAAAGTGCTGATTCATGATGATCAAGCCAAGACTTCACTAAAATATCTTTTTATCAGTGCACTAATATACACTTCATTAGCTTCCTTATTGCTTCTGCATACACATACATTCAAGCATGTGTGTTAATTACTGTGACGTGTGTGTGCATGTGTAGTTACAGTTGGTGCGTTTTTCTCTATGGGAATAGATACATCTGTGCTGTCCGTACGAATGAGTATCATGCAGGGACTCCTTTTCTCTCTCAGCAGGTCAAAGTACATGGATATGACAGGGTCTGATAAGGCTGTTCTGCCAAAAGCACATATTTCTCTATTCTTTGTTCCATAACCCAGAATTTACAGTATATTCTCAACAATTGAATTGCTTATTAGCGACTTTACTTTATATATGCAATTTTGTTTAAAAAATTTAAATTAAAAAGCTTGGTTTAGGAAAGAAACAACAAAACAAAAGACAAATATACATGGAAGACTGATATCTGTAAACACTACATTCTTGAACATGACTTATTGAAATAAATAAACATGACATATTACTGGCTCTCACCAAACTGGAAACCCATAGCAGCACATGATCTTTACCTTAATGCAACATTTTACATTCTGCTCCTTACATGATCAGAGCTTTTCCCGTAATGTAGAAGAAAACCATTCATTTAGAGTTACAGCTATTCATTCAGCACAACATTAATATCGTACTTCATTCAATAAATGATCATTAGCATCCAGCTTTAGTGTTTACTGAATGTGATTTTTAGACGGATGTTAATGATAATTCAAATGTATCACATATTATATATCATCATCATTCATACATGTCACTAATTAAAACAAAACAAAATGTGATTGTTGGGGTTGGTCATCGAAAATACTTCCTTTCTGTTAGAGACAACAGCACAATCATTAATTATGTCCTGCTGCAGAAATGATCCATTCATTATTATATTCAATTTCTTTGCCTTTAAAAATACCTTGTTCATAATTATATTGGGTCAAACTTAAAAAAAAAAGAAATTATGTCGAGAAAAGCATGTCTGTGAATGGTGAAGTTAGTCTAAATTCTTTTTTTGTATATTTATAGATTTATTTTATGTTTTGATGTATAATATACATATATTCTTATATAACTATGTAATTGTATAACTATAACAGTATATATTTAAAAATAAATGAATATGTAATCACCAAGATAAAATCAAATCAGCAATAAGACACGAGAAAAAGAAAAAGAAATATAATAAAACAACTATCAGATGAAATAATAATATATTTTGCTTAATTAAATTCCTCTGTAATAATCAAGTGTAGTTTGAAGAATATCATGCTAGAGCCATCTAGTGGCTAACGTGACAAACCTCAGCTTTAACTTTTCTGCTGTAAAGTGCTGACGGACTGGCATGAAAGTGTAGCATAAGATTCATAAAATGGTTTTCTATTTTACAGAGAGTAAATTCAGGCCTCTCTCTCTGTGTGCATGAAAGTAACTTGTGTTAACATCAACCATGTTGTGTAAATAAAGTGAGTAACAGTCTGATGGATGAATGAGGGGGGGATGCTCAACGTCATCTCAAGGTTTAGGAAAATGTGTCATTGTTTCTCTATGTCACAACTGATCACTGGTTTCATTGTAACACACTACATTTAGACCATTTGATCCAAAGCCACATATAACTGATGAACAGCACTAAAACCTCAGATCATAGGAGACATTGAGGTGGGAAGAGTGAAATCTGTTCTACAGACAAAACGAGGAGATCACATAAAGACAAGTCTCACCAGTTAAAAAAAGAGACAGGTTTGGCGAGTTACATTATACAAGAGACTTTGCACAGCAGCCTGGCAGCATGTTGTTCTTATTGTAAACTGGTTTAATTTCCTGGATCATTTAGAAAAATCTTAGTCATTAAGATAATTTCATGAACTTTGCCTCGATTCTCATGATTGTTTATGCCATCTCAACACGCCCCATCATTTTAATGACTCATTTGCTTATGGACGTTATTAAGTCTGCACTTCCTGAACACGCCACCTCACTGCTGTGGGTTTTCTCTGTTTGGTTTCTCATTATTCATTGTAAATGAATGAAAGTGATGCTCCACATTTATTAGCACCTGTGAAATGTTTCTATTGATGACTGACCCAGATTTCATCTTCAGTTCACTGTTACCAGCTCTGATGGTAAACAAACAACACATGTTTTTTGCCCCCAGCATGCAAAGAGCATCATATTTGAGGAGGTTCGTACTATTCAAGCCTTCCTCATGCAGCTGCACCCACCAGGAGCAGCTGGTGCAGCAACATGAGCTGGAACAATCAAAGTCAGAGGTACACGACCAACATCCCTACAGAGGTCTTCAGGTATTTTGCCACTGTGTCACCTGTGCATCTACATTTTCTGCTATTTAAACATCTTTATCTGCATGTAAGGGTATAAAAAAGATCATACTTTATATTCTTTAATAAGTGATTAAAATGAATAAACGCAACCACTGAGCCTTTCCCCAGTAATTAAAGCAGAAAGTTAGGTTTATCTTCAACTGCTAAACTGAAAAAAGATTTCCATTCCCCACCTAGGATTTCCCATCCCCTCCGCCCCCCAACCCTCCTTAAACCGCCCTCTCTCTACTGTCCACATACTGGACCATCTGTTTACGAGCGTGGGAGATGACTGGAGTGAGTGGGATGACTGGAGTACCGGGCGTAGTAGCACCAGGAGTGGATGCACCGGGGGTTGAGGCAGCGGGTGTGGAAGCTGTGGGAGTCGAAACTGCGGGTGTGGAAGCACCAGGCGTAGAAGCAGCAGGGGAGGAAGCACGGGGGGTGGTGCCCGGTGTTGTACCTGGAGTGGCAGGAATCACGACAACAGAGGCTGGACTTAGAATTTCAGCCCCAGTTCGAGGCTCCAATCGTGGGGTGGATGTGATGAAACGAGCCTCCCTGATCCGGTAGGGACTTCGGTAGGTGGAAATGGGCGACAGCTCAGAGCCCCAGCCGAGATAGCTCCCGCTGGAGGGAGACTGTGCTTCTGCACTGAAATACAGTGTGGTGCTAGACTCTCCAGGGATCGCCAGCTTTTTCTCTGGGGAAGCAATCAGCAGAGGGGAACGTCGCTCAGGTGACCAGCCTGGAGTCTTGATGTCCAGAGAGCATACGGAGGACGAGGCTGGGGTCAGGCTAACAGCATTGCTGTCGATGTGGCGGAGGCTCTCTGGTTGCAGAGGGGATGAGAGTGACGGTGAACCATAGGCTGCACTCTGAAAATCCTCATCACCTTTGAAAAAAAAAAACAGAGAATTTAAAGTGTCTTGAAAATAATACACACACTTCTTATAGAGGAAGCCACAAGGAACCTCTACAGTAAATATAAAGCATCAGTAATAATATACCTATTCCTCACCATTAATCCCACTGCATGAGATTAACAACACACACACAGATAACATTACACATATTTATCCTTTGCATGAAGCACTGATGTCTGGTGATTGAACAGTTTTAACACCAAGACTGTGCAGGTGCATTATTGAGTTTTTGTTAAAGGAGATGTGTTTAATATATTTCTGTCATCACAGAGTGAATGTTTGCTTTTGAGTTTGTGCATTGCAATGTTAGCAGTTAATCAGGAATCGAACCATTTCGTTCAGATGGTGGAGCACTGGAGTCTTCCTCTGCTGTCTCTTCATTAATGACCTCATGGATCGGGACAATCTCTGGAAACCTTCTCATATCCTGGATTGTTGTGGGAGGAGCTCTCCTCACTGGTCTGGCCACCACACTGGTGGAAGGAGGCTTTGCTGCCTGGACCACCTCTGTCACCTGGAGACAAGACAATCAGCTCAGTGTCAGATTGTAGACAGACGAAATTAAGTTTTTTTCAGATTCTACACATAGTCAGGCGCTGCCATTTAGAAGTCTCCTTCAAATGCAGTGAACAAATGCTTATTTCCTTTGTAAACAACAAGGGATCCCACAGGTGGATCCTTCTGTGGCCAACCTATCCCAGGATTCATTGCGTGACAAAGTTAAGAGGATAGCTATGTGGCTGCAGTAGGTGCAGCCGCTTAAAGTAGATAACGTTGAAATTGTAAGTGTGGGACAAGCTGTTGATGCAAATAGGAAATCCGCTATAGGCCAGACCATATACCGTATCATTATAACATGTAATATATAGTAACAACATAACATATAATAACTTCAATAAATATCTTACCTGTGGAGCCTGGGCCACCTGTGGAGGAGCTGGCTGAGGAGCCGGATATGAGATCTGAGGAAACTGTGGTTGAACAGGTGGAACCTGACAGATCACAGCACAAATAAGAATAAGAAACCACTTTACACATTCGTAAAATACTGTCATATTTAGATATGTGATCTCTCTGCTGAATTTAATCACTTAAAATCAAATCAAGTCAAACTTTATTGTCATTTTACCAGACCTGAACAGTATTGCAGGCAGAATGAATATATTGTTAATATATTAGATTAGATAAACTGTCCATCTTAAAAGGGTTAGGAGCATGTGAATTTAAAATGTTATGTAACTGTAAAATGTTAAAAAAGTCAAACATAAAATATAAAGTGGCTTCACAGGACAGTTTCAACAACAGGAAAGCAACTCACCCGAGGGACATAAGGTTCGTCTGGGGAGTGAAATTCTTCAGACAGACCCATCAGTCCAGCCAGTCCCCCCTCGCCATAGTCCGACCAGATCTTTGTTACATCCCCTGTCTTCAGGGCCAAGCGAATCAGCAGCCAGTGGTGATGTTTCCAGCCCTCCCATTGGATAGGAAGGTCCATGAGAGTCCCACCTCCTAATAATGTGAATAACCAGAGTCATATAATTAGATAGACAGATATGGATGGACGGAGGATGGATGGATGGATGGAGCTTTAAACAGACCAGACAGTGTTGCATGGCGATGGAAAGTGGGTGTGACTTTCTCTTCCAATGAGAGCGTAGACCCGCGCTCTGTGCAGGCTCCACTAATCCCTCTGTGGCGAATACTCTGGAAAATCTCAAAGGACTTCGGGTGGAGGAAACGATAGTACAGAACCAACGCTATCACTCCTGGAGAGAGAGGAAGAAGTAAACAGAAGTGAGGAGGACTTGAAGAGTGAATGAAGGAAATGTTCCTGCAGCCACTTGAATATACAGGTGTGTTAGGATTTGCACACGTATACTGAATGAAGATTTTTTTCTTCTAACCAATGAGGAAGCTGCAGAAAACTGCAGCTGGGATGCCAACAGTGTCCCAGGACACCATGGTAAACATCCAGGATGAGGCCAGAAGAAGAAATGCGTTCTCTAAGAACATGACCTGAGGAAAAAAAAAACAGAAACAGACAAATTGTTACCACTTCTAAAACCTGTAACCCATATTTGTTAAAGGTGTCAAATGGTTTTTATTCAGTCAGTTTTTTATATATATCAAACTGATGGACACCTTGATCCAAAGTGCACTACACAATTCCCACGATATTGACCTATATGAGCCTTTTACAGACATATCGGTATCAGCGTTTATGTTTGCTGACATAAAAACTTTTTACAGAAAAAAACTAAACAGAAAAGATGTAAAATGTTTATTTTCTTAATTCAAGTTCTATATAATTTGTTGTATGGATTTTGTCTTTATTTATAATGACTTATAAAGTCTCAATAAAGTTGCTTTATAAGGGTTTGATAACAACAACTTGTCCTTACTGACAATTTAAAATATTTATTTATCTATTTCAAATATATGTATCGACGGATGTATCCTATTGGAAATTATTTACTCCCTAAAATCGGTAATGGTAAAAATCTATATCGGTCAGGCTCTAATGTATTTTCTGTATTTCTATTTCTATTGGTATCTACTCAAAACATGGCCTAAAGAAGAAGAAAAGAAGAGAAGAGTCAATTTTCCCCAAATTAAATTATTCTTACTCATGTTAAGTATGTACCTGTTCCTGCAGTGAAAATATCTGAATCAGGTTCATTTAAGGGAAAAAGTTTTGTGTTTCCATTGAATACGAATATCAACCAAAATTTTGAGTAAGAATCTGTCGTTTCTCTATTGTTATTTTTTTTAATATGTGTCTTTGTTCCATGACAGAAGAAATAACGGATACAGGAAGTTGCACAATTGTCTGATCCACATTCACACAAAACTTGACCTTGAGCCAAACGTACCAGGTAGAAACCAGCCATGCGGTATCTGGATTGACCGTACTTCACGTTGAGGAAGAGGAAGATGTGAATGGCTCCCAGCAAGAGGTTGAAGATTCTCCATCGACTTGTTGATCGTATGATGTCAGTCTGCTGAGACACCATCCAGAAAGTTGCCCCCAGCCAGTGCACACCTGACACATACACACACACAACAGCCAACAACAGTAAATACTTGTTGTAGACAAACCAAACTGCTCATGTCATAGAAAAATGACAATTTCAGCAACTTGCCAATGACTCCCAGGATCCACTGTTTGAAGATACGTGTGAAGAGCATGAGAACAGCGAATCGAGATCCCAACATACCGACCTGCAGACAGAGAAAACCTCCCTGTCACATCCTTACCTCTCACAAATAAAAAAACAGGCCAATAAATATGGATTATTATCCTGATACTGTTACATTGAAGCTGCATGTTGTACATATTGGTTGTTTAAAGTGTATAAATGTGCTCACCCTCCACAGTAGTCGACAGAGAATGGCAGCAGGCGTCATTTGTAAGTGACCCGGTCTGATAAGAGAACAGGCTCTGGCGTAGAGGACCAAGGCCCAGGCGAGAGACAGCAAACACACCACGAAACACACCGAGGCTGGAGGGGAGAGACGGAGAGCCAAGAGAAGGAGAGAGGAAAAGACGTGTCAACACATGGATACACCACTGTCCATTAGATACAAGACTGCTGCAGATGCACGCTGGAAACTCTAGTAAGTATTAAAGCTGCGATAATTGGCGTTTTGGACACATGTAGAAGAACATCTGCCATATGGTGAGCATGTTACCAAAAACGTACCTATTTACACATCAAGCAGACACAGAGCAACATTATCCTCGATCTGGAGTCCAGCTAACAAATCCATATAATCAATCTCTTTTGACTCTTTTTTGGTCTCCACCAATTCCTGTGGGGAAAATGTGTCTCTATGTTTATAAGCCAATCAGCTTTGTTTGCAGTTTGGTGCTTTATACTTCAAATGTCTACATTTGTTTTCAAATTGAAACATAAAAACTATATTTCTTTTGTTTAATTTGCATGTGGTTTTCATACGAGCCATCACTGGTCTCTACCACACCCCACACATATTTTTTTAATTTCATTTATGTATTTTGTATTTGTGATCTGTTAAATAAACTAAACTAAACTAAACTGGACAATTAGTGCACAGTGTTTTCTTCCATTCACAACTCTCACTCTCCCCACCTCTTCCAATGAGCTGACTGTTGGGTGTGTCCGGTGATCCAATCAGACTTTAGCACAATGTCAATCAACGTTTCAATCATCCAATCTGCCAAACTTTAAATCTGTCGCTGTCAGCTGTCATTTCAATGATTCACTGCGACCCTCATCCCCAGTCACCTCCAGTTTCCATATCTAGATCCCTGATCCCTGAGTCACTCATCTCATCAGATCTTCATCGTTCTCTATAGTCCATCAACCACCACCAGAGTCTCGACCCCTGGGAGGTTTCCTATACTATGCAGCCACACCCTCTGTCAACCTTCACATCACAAGGGGTCTAAGTGCCAAATGGACTGTCCTTTACATCACATCACTTTAATCTCTTAGTGTACATGGCAATACATTTTGTTTGTTTTCAACTGAAGTCTCTCCTGATTGAAATACTGTATATACTTTTCACCCCCCCCCCACACACATATTTATAGGTTCTGTTTCAGACCGTATCACCCACATACATTCTTTATTCACTTTACCTGGAGATTTGAGACCTATATCAGTACAGATGAGCACATAGGTCTGCAGCAGCGTCTGGGGGAGGGTGACCACCAAGGCCTCTAAGAGTCGTAAGGCAGATACGTCTGCCTGCTGCATGATCTCACCATACAAATCCTCATCAGGCAGATGCATACACTCCAACAGCCTGTGGAGGCCAAAAATGGATGAGGGGGAGGCAGGGAGGATAATGAAGAAAGAGACAGAGAGAGAGATACATTATCGTAACGATAATCAAGACCATCATACACCATTTCTCAGCCTTGTTAATGTCCCACTCCAACCAGCGGTCCAGTATAACCATCACTGATGGTTTATGAATTATTGATCATTGATCATATTGACAGATCTCCATCACACAAATGCAAAGACCACCCACCTTTTAAAGATACCCAGGTGCAGTACATGTGTCCAGGTGAGAGACTTCCTGCGGATGCGTCCATCTGACAGGTACCAGAGGTAACTGAGCCACTGAGGAACCCAACCTGGGAACCATAGAATGGTATTAATATCAATCTGAATCTTTCTATTGATCGATCGGGTAATATTTACTCACCTGGCAGCAAGAACAGAGCAGTGAACCCGGCAAGATGGGCGTAGCAGTAGTTGTGACCCACCCACAGATAGTACACAAAGCAGTAGATTACTGGGGAAAGACGGAAACACACACACACACCAACAGGCCATGAACACATAGAAAGACATTCATTAGGAGTCTGATCGTGGTTGATTCATGACATGTATAACTGGATGTAACTTGAGCTGTTGTTGTCTGATTATGATGATACTGAATAATTGTAATACAGTGTAAATCATAAAGACACATATAGAACAAAATACCCAGTGCTGAATCGTAATTAAATAAATTTACTCAAGAAACAAACTTATGTACAATTTTGAGATTGAGTTTTTCAACTTGATACTATATTTTACTTCTATTCCATTATATTCTAGAGGTAAATATATAATAATATATAATGTATGATGCAAATAATTTACTTTTTTTATTTTCCCTACTTACATTCATTGTATGGCAATCAATATTATTTATTTTGCTGTCTAATATTTTACATAAACATTGTACCATTGCTTTTTAAATAGTACGTATACAAATGAAACTAATCAACAGTTGACTATAGAAAACTGATAAACTAAGCTCTGTTTTGTGAAATAATAATAATACATTTGTATTACTAAGCTCACATAATCACTTTGATTACAAAACAAATCATTGTCCCACCATCAGATGCACAACATTATTGTGGAAATTTGCAAAAGATGACAGATGCTGATGCGCTGTTATACCCAGAATAGCAGTGTTTGCATTATAAGTAACCTGCAGCATTTGATCAGATGATATTTAAATGTGTGTATTGTGGGTCCACTTCCTCAGATGACCTCTGTTCTGTACATCATCCCATCTAAGGTTTACTGTCAACAAGGCAGCTGATGCCTCCTCTCCTCTCTCAGACTCTCCCCCATCACACAGCCTGGGGCTCTGCAGTCCTCCCTCCCTCCATCCCTCCATACAGGAAATCTGAACCCCCTTCAGCTGCTAAAACAGGCGGACTGTCTGGACAGACTAGGCCCCATCCTGGGGGATACGCCCATATCCCCATCCACTCATGCACCTCCAAAAGAAAAGGGCGCTGGAATATGACAACACTGCTCTGCTTTGTCTCTGGAAATATCACCGAGAAGATCCAATGATGCAGCTGTTTAAAAGATGCAAAACTCTTGCATGAGTCTGCAGTTTTGCTGCATAAGGATTTCATAAGATGCAGGCTATAAAAATAGGAGAGAGAGACGCAGTGGTGCAGACTCAGCTCTGACTCAATAATTCATAACAACATTTATAACACAATGGAAGCAACTTTATAAGATGGATTGTTGCAGATATTAGAACACACGTGACACCAGGAGGCTGCTGTGTCATCTGGACTGTGTCTGCATCCTCCATCACACACTGGACTAAAACACACTGTCACACGCACGCGCACACCAATAAAGTCAAATAACACACTGCAGGTACGTGCACGGGGACACATCATGACGTATCAGTGATCAAACACACTGTGAGTGACACTGCGTCGGTCTGAATGTGAGTGTGTGTGTATGTGTGTGTGTGTGTGTGTCCCAGGTAGGACTCACGCGCAGTCCGCTCTGCGACGATGAGAAATGCGGTAAAGACGAACACGCAAACTTGGCAGCAGGGAATGCACGCGCCTCCGTTGCTCGGCGCCGCCGTGTAGTCTCTCATGGCGGCTCCTCTTCACACCGTGACTTCCAGTGGCTCAGGTCTGATCCCCGGTCTCTGCAGGAGGCTGTGGTGGTGGTGCTGGTCCCGGGGCTCGGGAGGGGTCGGTCCGGTTGCAGCTGCAGTCTCAGTCCCGCTCTCTCTGCTCCACATCTCCGTCCCACCGTCACCGCCCGTCCCGTTAAAGTGATAGTAGGCTGCTGATGGTGGAGAGAGGTGAAACACAGTCTATGGTAAAACACCATGAAGGGACCAAACTTACTGTTTTAGCAAAATGTTGAAGTTCAATGATGAAAAATAACTTCTTTTGTGAGGATAAAGTTATACAACATTGATAACAGATAGGATGCACATGATGATTAATTTGTTTAATTGATGACTGAGTCAGAAGAGCCATATATCCTTCATATATATATATATATATATATAATTATAAATATTACATATGTATATGTACACAAACAAACACTCCTTATTAGGACTTTGCATGGACTTCCATTTATTGCAGACAGCCTAACTTTATACCTAACCTTAAAGGGATAGTTCATCCAAAAATTTAAATTCACTCATTATCTACTCACCACTTCACCCACCCCTGCCTACGGAGGGGTGGGTGAAGTGTTAGAGTCCACAAAACACTTTTGGAGTTTCAGGGGTAAACAGCGGTGCAGCCAAATCCAATACAATTGAAGTAAATGGTGACCAATTCTTCAAACGTAAAAAATCAACAGAAAAATACCATAAAGTGCCTCCATACTGCTCCTGTGGCGTCATCCAAGTGTCCGGTAGCCCTGACATTCAAATTCGACTCGAAACGGCATCATTTACACCATGTTTTAAGCCTAAATGTCCTCCCCGTGAAACGCTGCACCAGAGGTGTTTTTTTTTTACGACAAGGTCAGTGCTTTCACTGGAAAAGGACCTAAAGAGGTCACATAACGAGAACACACGCCCACACATGTATATATAATAGACCCTTTTAGAGTTGACGTCATCATAAACATGCGCATGCATCTTGACAACAGAAGTAGCACTGTGCCCCATCCGTACATGGACGATTCCAACGAGTTAGCAAGTTTCAAACATCAATTACAAGCTGTTACCCACATCAAAATGTCTGGTTGTTGTGTGTTTGGCTGTCAGAATCGATATTCTACCAGTGGACTCAAGTTCTACAGGATTACGACAGGATCGTGACCGTTTCAGAGCAACCGACGGCGTTTATGGTTGTAAGCCATTAAACGTGTTGACTCCAACTGGACTGAGGACACGATAAAAAAGGCTCAAGTTTGCAGTGCCCATTTTATATCAGGTAACGTCCATCAGAGATTAACGTTACACATGAAATATTAACAAAGCTAGTGTGTAAAAAGTATGGCCAGATCGTGGTTAAAAGATGGGTGGAGCTTCTTTTTCTTCCAGGTAGCTGAGCATCTGCAGTAGAGGTGCTCCTCACTCACTCTCCTCCCTATATCCCCACATTTTGACCATACCAGTTGTAACTAAGGTGTAATGGAAAATGTAGTGACGGAAAAAGCTAAATACTAGCTCAAAAACATACTCAAGTAAGAGTAGGGAGTACAGTTTTAAAAAAGGAGCATGAGTAGTACTCAGTCCTTTTACTGTTTTACTCATTTAAGTTACTTTAAATCAGCTACTACCCACCCCTGAGTTTACATAAACAATTGTCTTTCAGATGTAGATTAATAAACTGAGGTTAGTTACCTTAAGTCTGATAACCAGTGTTAGATGGTGTTTTTTGACTAGATTCAAGATTCAAGATTCAAGAGTTTATTGTCACAAAAATAATGCACAACAATTACATTTAGCAGTCGCTGGCAAGGAAATGCTTGGGTCACAGGCTCTCTTCTAATGATGTGTGTGTGTGTGTGTGTGTGTGTTTTATTTTCAGGTGAGGCATCTGGATTTTTCCCTTTGTGTTTGTATACACCAAACAAAGCCAGAACCCCCAGGCTAAGATGGATAGGTACGAATAATTAGTGGCAACACTTTTTTTCCTTCTCTTTCATTGCCATGATATTCAACATGCTTTGGCAATAACAGCAGCTGGAATACAAATGTAATTGTTTATGTCTTTTGTTTTATTCAAGGTATTATTGAAAAAGGAGGAGAGATGACACGGTAAACACACCATCAAATCAACCTGCTACTTCAAGTTCCAGAACAAGAATGCAGCCTGGATCATTGTCCTGGTATGCAGATAATTTCTCTCACAATTAACTAATTTATTGTGAACTTGTGTCTGATGATCTCAACCTGAGACACCATCAACTTCAGGATGAATATGTTAACCTGCAGCAGTCAAGCTGAAAATGAAAAGCTGAAAGACGAGCTGCACAAGTCTTCCTTTTCCTGCACCACTGGTAAGTGCATTGGCCAACTATTTTTTCTCACAGGACTTACCTCGGTGATCTTTGAATGTCTGTTTACAAAAATAACACACAGTGTACAGAAAATCTGCCAGAAACTCCCTCTAGAGGACTAGATTTAAGGTTTCAAAAAGCACAATATCAAATGTTTGTTGGAGCTGGATCTGTGATGGCCACGTTCCTCAAGACACTCATTAAAGCCACTCATTAAAAGTAATGAGGCACTACTCAAGAATATGCCCCAAATCTCAAGAGTCAAACAGATCACCCATCCCTCCATCGGCATAGTGGTGAGTAGATAATAAGTGAGTTTTCATTTTTCGTGAACTATCCCTTTAACCGTGTTTTTATGTCCATTAGGTATGTTCTGCTGATATTGTCAGTTGTGGTCGCATGGGGAAATTTAGTACTTGTGATCCGTCCAGCCCTGTAGGTATACCAGTCCTTTGACTTGAAAGTGTTGCCATGTTACAAATTCCAGTTTCTCACATTCATGAGGTTTTAAGTTTAGTTTTCAGTCTGTGAAATGTCTCCTCACTTTTCAGCTGCATTTCCTCTGGTCAGAGTTCTCTGAGTGTTGGGTTAAGTAAAGCAGTGAAGGCTCAGGTAAGTCTGGTTGTTGCTCTGTGTCAGTGTCAGATGATACAGTTTCTGTGTCACTATTTGCCAGACTTGTCAGGACTGCAGCACCTGGGTCCACAACCTTCAGTTCCTGAATGTTCTCATCGGTCAACTCTGATGACAACAAAAAGAGACAGTTATTGTGCTGCATAATATTCACATTTTAGGAATCAGATGCACAATAAATAACAGACAACCTAATTTCCAGAATAAGTAATCTGAAGGCAGATGAACAAACATGGTAAAACTAAGAAAACATATGATATTGACTGTGTCTATAGGCCTTTATGATTTTCATCTCTGCATTGCCAAGAAACTCCTTATTTCTCAGGCTACATTATGGTGTTGAAAAAAGTCTAAAGAGAACTCTTGACAAGGAATTAAATGCACAATGGCAAAAGGAAACTTATCAAGGCTGTGGTCTCTGGTACATTGGCCCTGAATTGCTAATCATAAAACACAAAGGCATATAAGAAAACACAATTGCAAAAAAGAGAACACAACAACAAATCAAAAAACACGTAGACAGTCCATCCAAACAGCAACAAGTCGTGTCGATAGATACCTACCTTGTCTTTTGTAGTTTTTTGTTGTTTGTTTTTGATTTGTCGTTGTGTTTTGCACTTCAGGGCCACCGTAGCTGGGCATTAAGAGAAGTGTGACTCCATCAGTAACTGACACACTTTGCATCTTGCTTTGTCCCAACAAATACAAATGCTCATGCTCGTGCATAGAATAAATATTTACCAATACCTGGGGTCAAAATGGAAAACCTTTGGCACAATTCCTCAAGCTGACTGTGAGACACTTGATAAATATCTCTCTATTTTGCTATAGGGACCAAACAAACATTGCCCAGCCCAACGTCTGATTTGGTCTGTAATCTGTGTCTTTGATTCATGAGCAGGTGTGAGTCAGAAGTTTGAAGGCTGTTGCTCAGACTCCTCTTTTGTGGTTCCTGTGTCTGTAGCTCAGAGGTGATTGGGTCGTCACTTCTTATTATATCATACATGTTATCATATGGAGAATTTGCTGTAAATGTCTAAATAGAAAATATAGACAGTTCACTGAAGGCCCCGTGCTGGTTCTCACCACGTCCCCGCCCACCACAGACCTTCCTTGGCTTAAGGGAGCCTGAACCTCTAAATACATCACTGACCTGGAGCCCAGATACCTTTCTGTTAGATTCAGAAGTTCATCGTAAATGTTGTCGACCAGACACATTATTCTCTGGACATACTGACAGTGTTGTGCTCCCACAGTCCCATGTACATGTACAACTGCAACACATACCCAAAACACAATTGAAAAAATATGAGCCACAGTTAGATTTTGATAAGAGGCTTTACTCAATAATATGTACTGAAAACAGTGTTCATAAAATCCTTGAATAAAACATGTATTCATATTTTTCAGCTCTTTACGACAGGAGACAAATAAAATAAGGCAGCATGATCTTTTCTGACATGATGACCTGCTGTCCTAAACAACACCTACAGCTGATAAGCTACAGATACAACCTACACACGAGCTGTAGGCTGGCTCCTTGGTCCTGTATCCCCATTTCTTTCTTTCAATCAACCCCCTGTTAATGTGCATTCATCAGGTTAGTTAGGGATGAAAATTTGCAGCAGTAAAAGCACCAGCATGTGTTATAATCCTTCCTGGCACGGAGCTGAAGTTTACCTTCCCTTCTATTTAACCTTACAAAGAGGTTCCAGTAGCAGCTCATGATTATAACATTTTTAAAAACACAGGGTGAGCTGAGAAAAGTGCAACAACACAGTATCATGAATATTTGAATCCGTACTCTCATTAAAAGCTGCAGAGCTGCAGCCTCCATGATGACTCTTATTCCTCCTCTGTACAAACTCCATGTTTCTTAAAAAGCCTCGGATTAAATATTTGAATAGTTATCTAATCCCTTGTGCAGTTTTCAATGATGGTAACATCATGGCAGTAGTTTCACTTCACATGGTTTTGGTATTTCTCCCGGTTCTTTTCATTCGTTGTATTATAACAGTCCTGAGAATCCATGGTCTCTACAGTACGTCCCATTGTGTCTTTTCTTGTCTTTTCCACCTCTGAGTCGTCCTGTGTTGTAGGACTGAACCATCACAACTTCTGTGTTGTTCCTGTTGTTTTTACCGTAGACGACTGCTCCAGGCAGTGCTGTCTGCACCAGTTTGATCTATGAGGGTTTCTTTGGGCAGACACTGCCCCCCAAAACCAATGGTTATAATGTTCCTTTCATCCAGTTGTTTTTTTACTTTGTTTGTTTATCTTTTATTCTATCTTTTATCCACCTGTGCATCTTCATGTCCTCCGGACTGAACATGTGTCAGTAATATCTGTTGAGGCTCTGAGTGACTGTGCTGATGTCAGGTTGTCCGTTCATCCAGATCTCTCGAAGAATCCTTTCCCGCTCTTCTAGCCGCTGGGCTCGGTCCAACTCTGTGGACGTGCACACACACACACATACACACAAACACACACACACACACACACAGAAAGAGGGCGGGGTGTTAAAATACACCCACACACTGTCTATTCTCATAAATGTTAAATGTAAATATGAGAAGACTTTCTTTTGTAGAGAATGAATATATCTGACCTTTGTTTTCATCGAAAAAAACAGAGCAACTAGGATTTTCAAATGGGTTTGTTATCTGGAACAGTCAGTGGAGGATCTAGGATTTATAAATCAGGGGCCATATCAGCTCCACAGCTTTGAGCAAAGAGAAACGTCATTGAATATATTTTGATTTCATTTTATATGTTTTTTCTCCTGTCTGGTTTGTACATTTGTTTGTTTGTTTGTGTGTGAGCAAGAAGCAAAAACTACTAACCACGAAACTTGGGATGGGACATCTTTGCATGGATCCGTACAAAGGGGTGGGTCAAGGAATTTTTTCACTATCTAACATTGTGGAATAGGGTATTTTTTGCATGGATCTTGATGGAAACAAATCAAGCATGTTAAGGGGACTAAAATCTACGAGTGTGTTGAATTCAGTGCAGCTTGAGTGAGCTTAAGAGACTGTTGGGCCAAGGCTGAAGTCTGTGCTCTATAACATTCTAGTTCTGGCTGGGATCACACAAAAACTGTTTCAATTTGTTCAACCTGTGTAATCAATATAATTAATATTTCATGATAAGATTTTATTCCTGAATCATAGTAAGATAAGAGAATCCTTTATTAGTCCCATAGTGGGGACATTTCCAATTTGCAACGTTACAGCAGAGTGAGCAGAGTAAAAAAAGAATGTATACAGTGTAGACAGAATATGTACAGTGTGAACATATGTTTGTTTCCATTGAAATGGATTGCACATAAGCCATTGAATTTCACACACAGAACTGGGAGCACAGCTGATTGTACAGTCTTACTGCTGCAGGAAGGAAGGACCTGTGATACTGTACCTTCCCTTGGTGCAGCCTGGGTATATGTCATTGTGTTTGTGTGTGTACCCTCAGCCGATGTGAACATGGTGGCATGCAGCAGAGCTCTCTCAAAGCGTCTGCGTCGTCGTGCCGATGGGTCAGACGGGTCGTCCCACTCCTCTGACTCACTGTCCCCCACAGGCCCAGCCCCTCCAGACGCAACAACAGCAGTGCTGTCTGGATTACTGTTGCCGGGCTGATGGCGGGGACAGCTGTGATGGTGGTGGTGACGGTGATGGTGCCTGCTCCTGTGGCGATGGTGAGGGTTGTTACTGTTTCCGTAGTTACAGTCTGCTCGACAGTGTATCTGGAAGACGATTGCACAGAGTGTGACGAGGAGGCCGGCACACACACCACCCAGAAACACCAGGGCTGCCCGCTCAGGTTGGTCTGAGAGAGAGAGAGAGAGAGAGAGAGAGAGAGAGAGAGAGAGAGAGAGAGAGAGGAAGGATGAATCTTTGCTCTGCCTCCCAGTCACAGGCTAACTTACATTCACAGTTTTGTACCAAACACATTTGATGATCCTCTATCAACAAAGACTGTCAATCAACTGTCAATTTAGCAAATGATGCATGACTTTGGGGGCCCCCTGGTGGCTCTGGGGCCCTAAGCTCTGAATCTTCCCTCATCCCCTCACACCTGATCTCCACATCTCATCTCACTCTGCTGATTTCTCTCAGATTGTCACTGTTTCATCCGTCTGCTACCTGTTCCCTGCTGACCTGCTGCTGACGTACCGTTGTTTGCCTGTTTCCATTCATTTACATCTTCCATCAAACAGCCATATAGAAAATGTACATGTCTACATAGAACAACTGTAGACTGGACAGTACAGAACTCAGCTGACTGACTTTTAACCAGAGCAAATAGATTGAAAAACATCACCCCGGTTTTAGCGTCTTTACACTGGCTTCCACTAGAATTGATTTTAACAATGTTTTTGTCATGACAGTTTTTCTGATTGTGGACCTACCTGCAATGAAAGTGTAAGCTGCCATTAGGTTGCTAAGCAATGCCATCTCCTGGGAGACCACCATATTCGGGCTTGTTGTTATTGGAGTGCTCATGATTTACTGTATTGTGTTCTCTGGCAGAGGTCAGTGGGGTTCCTTCCTCATGTCTCCCCTAGACTGTGGGTTTGAGCTGTGGAGGGAGGAGAACAGTAGTGAGGAGCGATAGAGGGATAGAAGGAGAGAAAAGGGTAGAGGACGGTGAAAGGTGAAAAGACACAAACATGATATATAATCCTGAAATCCAAAATTTACACAATAATAGAGTAAAACACTTGGATTAACCCTAACCCATTAGAATTATTAGTACTCTGTCATTATAATTAGTATTCTTGTGTAAATTCATGTGTTTGTGTTAACAACATTGAAAAAGTCCTGATTTGTAGAATCCTGTAATAAAACATCAAACACGTATTCACACAGAGATAAAAAAAAACATTTTTAATGATACTAAGATGAAATCAAAGTCAGTTTGTGGAGATTTTTGAAGCTCACAGTTATTTATGTGTCGTTAAGATACAGATGCTTCAACTGAATGCCTTGTATGTTCATGTAGAAAATGTATCACCAATCATTTGTCTTTATCAGTGAATGAAACATGTCTCACACAGAGCTGAGATGAGATGATTATAGAGTACTCTGGAAACTTTGACGCTTTGCCCCTGAGTCTTTACATCACTCTTCACTTTGCCTTCTTTATGAACATGTCTGAGCAGTTATCGGCTGCACAGGTTAGAAGAATCACAGCCATGAGCCATTTGGAAATAAAAACGAGGGAACAAAATGAGATTGAAAAATTTGATTTGATTTACTTGACAAACAGAACTGAAAAAAAAACAGAGTGACATGATTAAGATCTTTTGACTTTCTGGCATCTTAGTGGGTTCAACAACTAATAAGTGTATCTATTATGCCTCAATGGCTCCTCTCAATCACACTGTGTGTTTAAGTGAAACACACACCGTTTCATTTTAATCTAAATGCATTAGAGAACTCCGCTTCAAGTCTCCTCCCATGATACACACTTGGTAATCACTATAGTTCTTGCATAGCAGGATGTTAATGTAATATGCCACCCACTGTGCTCCAGGTACACAGGTGTGGGTGATACTGTATAACTATCATCCCTGTACAATGTCAGGGGGCCATAGAGGGCTGTATATTATAATTAGGCCTAAAGAAGAGTCCTTCATCCTACATTATGTCATCAGTTGTCTACTCTCTCCCACAAGCCCCATGTAGTAAGTGACCCCCATTAGTTGTGTACGTTAGTCTATTAAACACTGTGACCAGGGGCAGGTTCAGTTTCCTGCCCCGATCACTGTATCTTCTGACAGTGGCAGTGTTGGTTTCCTCATACATTCTCGAAATATAATGATTGATCCTCAGGCAAAGTACTTTATAAATACTCAATTCTACAACATTAGTAAATGTGATGAAAGTGGTTTTAAACGTTTAACTGTTTTAAATGTTTGAAGGCTCCACTAGGTGGCAACAAATAGCTATCAGCCAACTTACACAATTTGTTTAAACTGTAAACAAACACACACGCACGTGCATAAACATCTACACACACACACACACACACACACTCTCTCTCTCTCACACACACACACACACACACACACGTGACATGATGTTGACTGGAGACTGACCAAAGTCTAATGAGATTCTTTGTGGACTCAAAATCACACTTAGAGCACTGATAGTGATTCGTTTTTTTATTATTTTAGCTCTAACAAATTAAAAAGCATCAACCAGTGACACGTACCACAGCATTTATTGCCTGAGCTCGTTTGCAGTGCCGAGACAAATATCTAAATAGTATTGTCTAGACACGTAGGTAGACCCACAACCAGACTCTTAGTTGTACTGGAACTCCCCCATACATATCCAGAATTATAGCCTTATCATAGATAGATAGATAGAACCAGTCACTGTAACATGCAGACTAATTAAACTAACAGAGCTGAAATCCTGGAGAAGATCCATGAATAGTCCTGTGAAAGGAGAGGAGGATTGTGACAGAGCAAGGAAAGAGACAAGACTCCGCTGGGTCTGATTTTGGTGCTTAACTTGTGTCTCACCTGATCTGCTTAACCAAACACCCCACAGTCTAATAAGAGTCACAAAGGAAGTGGTCTTATCAGGGTTTTATCCTAAAGATGCCTGAGGGTTTTTCAAATGCTGCTTTTAGTATTTAAAGTAAGGAAAAAATAAAATTGAGATAAAAGGAAAAAATATATTTAAAGCAAAAAAGAGATATCTGCTATGTATATGTGTATACAACAATTCTTTGATTTTCTCAATTGGCTGAATACCAGGCAGTATTACCTCTTTGGACATGTAAAAACAATAAACACTCTCTGAGAAATAAACACAACTGTCAAATGCCATCCCCTGATTGGGATCCACACAAAACTGTAGTGGATTTTGTGGTTATCTGTCCAGCAATTTTTGTGGAAGGAAATGTCTTGAGGAGTTAATAAATGTCGTTGCTTGAACTGCTCTAAATGTATAGAAATATACAAACTTTAATAGACAGTGACTTACAGTACTTTGTGTGTTCATTATGACGCTGTATCTAACGCTTGGTGCATAATGCGGTTTGACTGACCGAGTTTAAAAACTGCTTCAGGAATAAAGCTGTCTTCATCAGCTAATAAAAGCTCCATCCTGGATAATGCTGATTAACAACCATCACTTACTGTAGGTACAGTGTTGTGTAACAGTGCAAGATGAGAGCTGGTGAGTGTTGGTAATTTCACTTCCTGGGCTCAGCAACACTGAAATCCTGCAAACATCTTCAGGTCCTATGCATTTTTAAAGACAGATGAAAATCTGCACCTTAAATAATTTCTATTCTCTTAAGTAGAGCTAAGTAATATCTTCACTTACAGCAGAGGTGATACTTCACTGAACTGACTGTGCTTAAAGCGTGACTCTCGAATTTCACAAAAAATGGTGAAGCCCCTCGGCGAGACATGACATAACTGCCAGTGTTCACCAACACTTTGTGTTGTTGTCCAAAATGTAGGAATCTCTTCTTCCAAATAAAATGAGATGTGTTTATTCTGTCATGTACAGACACAGAGTGGAGAAGGGTTGAAAAGATTTTGTAGAACTGATTCCATGAATGTGATTTAATTTCCCAGCTGACAACTTAAAATGCATCTCATGTGAGTGTGTTCTGGCTGAGCGTACATGAGCTTTTCCCCCATTACGCCTTTTAATAATGAGTGGAAACACTTCATGAAGACAGACCAGACTTCATGACAAAAAAGTGTACGTGTACCTTAAACTCTAAAACATCTAAAAAAGACTTCAGGCTTTAAAATCTAAAACGGAAAAAAAACCCCTGCACATTGTACTCTCACAATGACGCAGTAGAGACATGGAACAAGTTCAAACTTCAACAGATAAAAAATGGATGATGCTCTCACAGAACATCAAAGAGGACTGGCCTAAATTTTGACGACACTTTCAGCAGTAAAAACTGAAGGTGCAGTGTTCTTGACCTGTCAGTAAAAACCATAGACTGTAAATAAAGATGGACGACACGTCTCCACTTCCTCCCTCTATATGAAGCCAATATATATCCCTGATATGAATGCTACTTTCCATTAAAATTAAAACCAAACTTGTCAGAACACGAATACTTGAACATACAATAAGAACTTTACCTAAAATGACAGAAACTATATTTAAGAAAAAATTATTTGACTTGTACTTTGACTTTATTTTGGTCTATGTCCAATCCACTAACGTGGAGGCGATCAAGACACTTTACATCTTTACATACAGTCTATGGTAAAAACTGAAATCACACTGAAGAACAAGTCAGCACTTTGTCTGTCACATTTCAGAAAGCATGCAACTCATAATGAAAAACGCATTTTCATCTCAGACTGACACGTTGCTCAGCATTAAAAACACACCTCAGGCCCGTAATTATGTTACACAACAGTGAAAAAGCAATGCATCAACACGACACGTGCACGAGGGAAGAACATGGCTACAGCTCACATGACATCGCAGTGCAAACATAACCCAAGCTCCAAGCACTTTCTAAATTCACTGGCTGTCAGGGTCATTTAGGGATGTCGTGTGTACACGCTGCAGGACGCGGCCGCCCTTCTCTCCCCTGCTCTCCTGCTCAATGCCTCTTTTTAGATTTTAGATCATGCCGCTGAATTCAGCTTTTCATTCTATTTTTTTTTGTCTTTTAAAATTAAAGCTGCTCAGATCAATCATGTTTCATGATGCTCCTGCAACCAAATAGAGATCATGTGTCTCAACAGGTCAGTGCAGAGAAAAAAACCTGCGAGGATTTACTGTCAGGCAGCCGAACGTCACAGTTATGTAATGACATTAGTCTGAGACAGTTGGATCCAGCTCATTACAGCCAATCACCCGCTTCAACAGTCAAGACCACAGGAGCTGTTTACACTGATGACACATGACCGGATCTCACACAGTTTATTTCATTCTGTCTTTCAACTGATATTTTAGTGAATGGGGTTAGTGTAAGAGTGAGTGGATATATTTGTACCAGTTGGTGCACAGCAAGGCGAAGTGTTTCTTTAGCTGCCTTTATGCTAAGCTAAGCTAAGCTAAGCTAATGAGCTGTGGCTTATATTTATCACACACATCTGTGTGATATCATCTAACTCTCACACACAGTAGCTTTAGGCAAGTGCCTGATAATGTCAACGTTTTTTTAATCAAGGTTATGTTTTCCATGGTGGGGGGATGAGGTATGGATCAGGGTATATCAGATATTATGTATAGATATAACATTGAGATATAACATTGAGAGGTAAAGGGTGATTTTTCAATTTTTTTACTGATTTCCCGGGGAATAATTCATGGGTCTTAACCAGAAAATCAGGCATATTTCGAGAACTGATATCTATGCATGTGTGCTATTTGGAGCAGATGTTGGGCTTTGGCGGAGGTATAAGTTCTACCGTTTTTTTATATGATTTAAACTACACAAAACAAGGATAGGACGAGGTTCGTCACTTCATGGACAATTCATCCATCCATCCATTATATAATTCCACTTATCATGGAGGGGTCTTGGGTCTTCCAATCCCAGTTGACAAACACTCTCACATTCATACTCTCACATGAACCTAACCTCAATCTGCGTGTCATTGGACCGTGCAAAGAAGCCATGATGCCTGGAGAAAAAACAGTAAAACCCAGGGAGAACATGCAAACTCCACACAGAAAGACCCCGGCTAAAGCGGGAATTAAACCATTTAAACCCTGTTGCTGTGAGGTGACAGTGTTTACCTCTTTACTACCGTGCAGCATGGACAATTCAGGCAGAATTTAAAAGAAAGGAAATGGATGGCAACTTAACCCGCAAGCATCTTTTTGGATCATAGTGTATCACCCTGTGTGGCACAATCACAACTCTAGACAGTAGACACAACACGTCAACAGGAAGTGTTGCATAGACACAGATCCTCCTCTCATTTCTCTCTGTGATTGTTCACTCAGGTCAAATTATCACGTGGAACGTCACAATAGCTCTTTGTTTTTGTGGTTAAGAAGAATACATGGTTCCTTTTGCCTGTTTCAGCTCAGCTCACAGTGCACATCAGCAAACACACGCACGCACACACAACATACACACACACACACACACACACACACACACACACACACACACACACACACACACACACACACACGCTCCACATGTGCTCATCACACTTTAAACGCGTTTCTCCTTGTGTGTGTGCATGTGATGCTAATGCATTGGGACACTGGCCTTTCTTTCCTCTGCTGCGCTCTTACTAACTATCTTAACCTGAAGAGAGAGCAGAGAGAAAGGAGGAACAAAAATAAGGAAAGAAGAAAAGAGACACAAGGAATTAGAGAAAGAGAAAGTAAAGATAGATGAAGCTGGAAAGAGTGATACGTGGAGGAGCGACACCAACTAAGAAAAGACACGGTAAAGACTCCAGTCAATGTACTACACATCATGATCATCATCATCATCATCATCATCATCATCATCATCATCATCATCATCATCAATAGAGACAATCATCAGCAGCTATATGTAATCCTTATCACATGCAAACACAATGTTTATACTCACATTTCATTGATGCAAAGATCCAATCTGGAGTGTGTTTACACTTCTCCTCATCTTCCTCTTCCTCACCACCCCTCAACTCTTCTCCCCCTCTCCTTCCCCCTCTTCCTCCTGTTTCTCCTCCTCCTCCTTTTCTGCTCTCTGCACTTCTCCACACTGTTCTCCTCTACACTCACGGCTCTCTACTCAATTCAACTCCCTCCTCTCCTTTCCTCTCCTCCCCTCTCCTCTCCTCTCTCCTCCTCTCCTCTCCTCCTCTCCTCTCCTCTCCTCTCCTCTCCTCTCACGCTAACACTATAATTATATGTATAAATCTTTCTCCCCCGGTTGTTGGATAAGTCAGTGTGGACAAGCCTTCGCCTCCTCTTCACTTTCTTACACAGATACAAACTAAAATCTTCAGTCATTGTCTTTCTTTCGCCTCAGTTGTCTTTCTCTCTTTGGGGCAGCAGCAGCAGCAGCAGCAGGAGGAGGAGGGATGATGCTCCCACTGTTTTTCAGCGTGGAGTTTGCAGTTATTCCATTTTAGATTGTTCCAGGCTATTTTCCAGAAAGAGAGACAGAGGCCGGGTCCTGGAGGGAGCAGAAATATGACATGAGCGACCCTGACAGGTCGACTAAACCTCACTCCTCTATCTCTGCCAAACATCAGCTTACCTTCCTTCTCTCATATTCTCTCTCTCTCTCTCTCTCTCTCTCTCTCTCTCTCTCTCTCTCTCTCTCTCTCTCACACACACACACACACACTCACACGTACGTTCACAAACACACTTGTCTTCCTGGGTTCTCTCTTTCATGCAGAACCTTCACTGGAGGGAGGAGAGAGAAAAGAAGAAGAGAGGCAGGGACACATTGACAGGAAAGCAAACAGTGTCAAAACATGTCAAACCTTCAAACATCACACGTGAAAATATATATTATTTAATAAAGAAAAAACACATGTGCCCACAAGTAAGTATAGCACATTAAATGAAATGATACATATACAGATGTTACCAGTATTTTACTTTTTACATGTGAAAACATCTAAACAATAAAAACATGTTGTATCTGGTTTGCTGTACGTTGTATGTTGTATGTGCTTTACTGTATGTGGTATGCTGTATGTTCTATGGTGTATGTTGTATGTTGTATGCAGTATGTTGTATGCTATATGTGATTCACTGTATGTTGTATTCTCTATGTTGTATGTGGAATGTTGTATGTGGAATGTTGTATGTGGAATGTTGTATGCTGTATGTTGTATGTTGTATGCTGTATGCTGTATGCTGTATGTGATACGCAGTAGTTTATATTGTATGTTGTATGTTGCAGCTGTATGTTGTATGTTGTATGTGATACGATGTATGTTGCATGCTGTATGCTGTATGTGATACGCGTAGATGTTGCATGTTGCATGCTGTATGCTGTATGTTGTATGCTGTATGCTGTATGTGATACGCAGTATGTTGCATGTTGCATGCTGTATGCTGTATGTTGTATGCGTATGTCTGTATGTGCATTTGCATGCTGTATGCTGTATGTGATACGCTGTATGTTGCATGTTGCATGCTGTATGCTGTATGTTGTATGTTGTATGCTGTATGTGATACACAGTATGCTGTCTGCTGTATGATGTGTGCTATATGCTGTATGTTGTATGCAGTATGTTGTATGTTGTATGTTGTATGCAGTATGTTGTATGTTGTATGTTGTATGTTGTATGTTGTATGTTGTATGTGATACGCTGTATTACATTTCATTTAGCTGACGCTTTTATCCAAAGCGACTTGTGCATTCAACCATGAGGGTACAAACCCAGAACAACAAGATTCAAGAAAGTACAATTTCTTCAAAAAAGCCAAACTACAAAGTGCTATAAGTAAGTGCCATTTAAGTGCTACTAAATTGTTAGTTTAAACTTTTATTCAAGGTATAGTCGGAAGAGGTGTGTTTTTAGTTTGCAGCGGAAGATGTGTAGACTTTCTGCTGTCCTGATGTCCATGGGGAGCTCATTCCACCATTTAGCCAGGACAGCAAACAGTCGTGATTTTGATGAGTGTTTAGCTCGCAGTGAGGGAGCAACAAGCCGATTGGCAGAAGCAGAGCAGAGTGAACGGGCTGGGGTGTAACGTTTGACCATGTCCTGGACCATGTCCGCAGCACAGTACGCAAGTACTAATGTTTTGAAACGGATGCGGGCAGCCACCGGTAGCCAGTGAAGGGAGCGGAGGAGCGGAGTAGTGTGAGTGAACTTAGGTTAAAGACCAGTCGAGCTGCTGCATTCTGGATGAGCTGCAGAGGTCGGATGGCACTAGCAGGTAAACCTGCCAGGAGGGAGTTACAATAGTCTAGGCGTGAGATGACCAGAGCCTGGACCAGAACCTGTATGTTGTATGTTGTATGTTGTATGTTGTATGCAGTATGTTGTATGTTGTATGCTATATGTGATTCACTGTATGTTGTATTCTGTATGTTGTATGTTGTATGTTGTATGTTGTATGTTGTATGTTGCATGCTGTCTGTTATTTGTTGAATGTTGCATGCTTTATGTAAGTATAATACCCAGTGGTGCTTTTACACAAATGAAGTTCCAAACAGATGAATAGTTACTCGAATTTAAACTGATTAACTGAAAAAATTAACCTGGATTAACAACACATGAACTGAAACAGACAAATGCATGAAAAATCTAAAATGTGCGGCTTATAAACTTTTTGTTGTGAATAGAGAGATGAGACATTAGAGAAGAAGAGAAAGAGAGAGAGAACTTGGATTTAATTTAGCTGTTTGGGAATTCACCTCCTTACTGACACACACACACACACACACACACACACACACACACACACACACACACACACACACACACACACACACACACACACACACACACACACAGCCGAATGATTATATGCCTGCTGCTGTTGTCAATATTGTTGTTTATGGTTGGAAACTGTGTAACATGTGCGCGTGGGAGGGGGCTAGCGTGTCTGCGCTTGACTGAGTTTTATGGGAGCGATGTTTCGGAGCTAAATCAGCAGTTCTCTAAAAATAACTTTATATCAGGTAATGCTGATGAAACTTTTATAAGCCAACCTGTTAATGGCAGGTTCTGTTTGTGCTGATGTTATACAACAGGGGAAAACAGGAAAAACCCACCCACTCCACTTCAGGTCGGGTTGGGGTCTGACAGAATTATTCAGGGAAAGAGCTCTCAACAGGTCTGTGAAAAACTAAAAACACCTTGCATGCATGTCTGCTAAAACCTTTCGGCTTCTAACAGAGTGTTTGTGTTTTCTTGTTTGACTTGACAAGGTGTTTGGGGGCGTATAAATAGATTGTGGACCCTCTGCATGTGCAGTGTCTGTGGACCTATTCCCTCTCTTATATTCATTCAAATCAAATTACAAAACACTGAATCAACAACTAAACACATGTTTCCATTGATATTATTAGAGTTGTTGGTAATTTACTGTTTATACACCATTTAATATGACTCAAAAGAATTGTGATCCCATATGTGCTTTAGTCTGCACAATCTGTAATCACATTTGTTTTTAGCTCTCCTCTCTATGATGAACATTTACAGGCAAGAAAACATTAAAATAGACATTAACGGATAATTACTTCATGGTTGTTGTTCGTGTCGTTATTACACCCCGGGCATTAAAGAAAGGTGAGAAAGCTTCCACATTGTGAGAGGGATTTGGGAAAATACTCTTCAGCATTTCCTCTCACTTTCTTTCCCTCCTCATCCTCCTCACCACCATCAGAACAACCTGTGCACTCTTCTCCTTCATTGTTTCCACTGCTGCTGCTTTCCGTCTGCTTCACATGGTCGGTGTCTGGCTGGAAGTACAGGCTGATTGTCAAAGTGGTAAAAAGATTTCAACACAAAACAGTAGTTTAGAAAGTATGAAATTTAGAAAGTATGAAATACATCTGATAACTGGTTGCATCTGATAATTTCCTAATTGTGTGGAACATTTTGAAAGGAGTTTCTGTGTGGAAGTCTCTATAGAAATATTAATAAATCAAGTACCCCCACGAAAAACTAGAGGAGCACTCAGTGCATACCTCCGCCTTGGCCCAACAGTCCCCTTATGAAACCACACACGCTCATAAATATCAGTCTCCTAAATACGCCTGTAGTTTTTCATCAAGTTCAATTATTCTCTGTCCTATCCTCTCGAAAAGGAAAGTCAAGAAAAAAGAAGGAACCATAATAACCTCCACCCAGGCCGAATGATTGTCTGGTTCTTAACATTTTAAAGAGAGTGTAACCAGATAACCTCAATAATAAAACGAACAAACATGTTGAAAAAATCCAACTTGAAAAATCTCACGATGTTCAAAAAAGTGAAAAAAGTTTTTTTATAGATCTGCTTGTCCTGTTCTTTTTTGCTTAATCCTGGTAACTAAGAGACAAACAAACACAGACAACAACACAAGCTCCTTGGCGGAGTTAATAAAGAAAATGGCGGACAAGTAGAAAAACATGTAGATTAGAAGAACCGTCGGAAAACGTTTACTGAGCAATTCCACCAATTAAGTTCACGCTTCTTCCATATATTTAACGAGAAGAAAATATAGATTAACGTGAAGACAATAAAAACAAGACATTTGTCTGACGCCTTCATCAATGACATCACCTTATCACCTCATCATCATAATTATCGATAATAAAAACACATATATCTAAACCTTGTTCTACATACAGAATATACAACCACTTACCATCCATAATGCATCAGTTTCTGCACCTCCCGCTCAGGCTGATAAAATATTAACGGTCTTTGTACAGTGTGTTCCGTGAGGAATTGTTGTCCATCATGTCTGAAGCAGCACGAGGAGCAGTGAGACGCAGATGCTGGGTGCACGGGGACACTGGACCTGTGCACACCGGTCCACTCTTTGCTCCACACGTATACTCACTTCATTATTCATGATGAACCTTCAGGTCAGAGCTGCATCAAAATAAAACTGGGTCATTCTCTAATGGATTAAGGTAGTTACTATTCACAATATTCAAAGTGAGCTGCAGAGGAGAGCCCACGGTTCTCTGTGTTTGCTTTGGTCTGGAAGTGAGGAAAACATATCATTTTACCTTTTAGAAATGGTTTGATAATCTCTAAATCACCAGGACACTTGAGTTTTTCATCAAGCAGCTAAACTCCAGCTTCAGTACAGAGTGCAACTGTTGGGGACTATTTTTAGCTGCAGATTAAGACACATTTACAGCAGCATGAAAGTTTGTGTGCAGTGTTTTTTAACATTGCTTTCACTGTTTTCTGAGGGAATGATTCATGGATTTTGATGAAATAAAAGATGTAATGATGTTCAATGCATGGACATTATGGAGCTGCAGGAGAACGTCATGTGACACATAAACCGACGATCTGAATCTCCTCCATGTTAACTGTTGTTGTGGTGTTGCTCTGTTTAGCATCATTATTGTTGTTGTATAGTCTTCTCATTGTCTTCATACGTCAGCTTGTTTAATCTTCCCTGGTCTCTAGAGCGCAGTGTGAATACATTTTTTTATTTTGGTTGAAACCAGTGCAACAGTGGTTCACTGATACATGTTCAGTAATGTTTAAGCAACAGTGGAGCTCTATAGCACAGAGGCTTTGACTCCACAGGAAATATTCATTACTGACATCATTGTATGACCAGCCTTCTCCTCTGGGTAAAACTTTGAAGTACTTGTACGTTACTCTAGTATTTATAGTTCTTCTCAGTGTATACTGAGAGCTGCAGTTAGAGGTTTCTATGCAGGAGAGTCTTTTCTGTATAAACCCTGATACATTTCTAAAGTAGATTGCATTATCATTGCTTAAACTACAGAATATATAAAAATGAGCTTCAACTTGGCCGTCAGGGACGTTGCATTGATAATAATCTTGTAAATAGCTGTGGGAGTGGCTAATCTGATGCACAACAAATACCACACGTCAAACAACTGAGGGAAAACATCTGTCTCTTCAGCTGCCAAATGCTCCACTACTCACTGTGTCTGCTGTTGGGTGATCGACATGTAGTGTTTGTGAGCAGTGAGTAGCTGGAGCTTTCCCCCCCCCGAAAATACCTGAAACAATATTGAATAGAGGAAAACTCAAAGCAAAATCAGAAACATAAAGCACCAACTGAGAGGAATTATATACAGTACTGCTCTGTGGCTTCATGACTACAGAGGACCTTTTTATATACAAGGAGCTGTGTGATGAATTGTTTGGTAATTATAACTCTTAATGATACTTTTATATGTAAAGGTAGATCAGGTAGGCAAGTTTTCTTTCCTTATTCTGAATATAAACCTGGTCAACAACTAAATGAGTAAATCGGAAGAAACATTTGCATTCTGTTTTATTTACCGTGTTCATGTTATAGAGAAATAGAGAGAGAGTGCCTCATCTGACCTCATCTGTAGATTTTCTTTAATGTGAAAGCTATTTTACTCTCTTTTTGCTACAGGCCAACTTTAATCAGTGTATGTTTTTGGCCAGAGCACAGACCCCTCATTATTTTTAGTTATTGTGTGTGTGTGTTACATAAGACAGCTGTTCATGTGGTGATAATCAAATCATTCCCATGACTGAATCAAGTAGAACTGAGGGTCTTTCAGACTCTTACTCCTTGTACATCTCTCTCTCTCTCTCTGTGTTTATACTGTTTCTTCTCCCTCTTCCTTCAAACTACTCTCTTCTTCTGCTGTACTGCACTTTTCTTTTCTACTTCCTCTCACTAGCTTCCTCTCTGCCCATCTCTCTCTCCCTTCACCTCATCCCTCTGCCTTTCCAGTATATTTATTCATTCTATAATACACAGATGAAATATTAAATGAGAAACAGAAACTGTAACTCAAGTATTTTTTTTTTATTGTCAGTAGGGTACAAAGGCAAACATATTAGTTTGAGGTGGCAGCTGTAACAAAACCACATCAATCCCATGATAACATTTTCTTCTTAACACCAGTATCAACTAAGTGGAGCGATGTAGTCTTATGAGTCTTATGACACACTGAGCGTATACAGATTAAAACCTGCCTGAAATCGCCAATTGGAGTCAGGGGAAAGCATATTATTAACACATTATCACCTTTAAAGTTGCTTATTTACACATCAAACAGTTATGGAGTCACATTTGTGTTTGTGCCCACCTGCTGAATTCAAGTCCAATAGTCTTTCCTTGTTGCTCTGTCTTTGGTCGCCACCACCTACTGAATGAAATGTCTCTATATTCGGCCTCTAAATGCTTCACCAATGCTCAGAGCTGCAGGTGAAAATGTCCCTGAAGACAGTGGTGAGACTGACCCAGAACAAACAATGAGCTGAAAGATGCCAAAAAGGTCTGTCGAGCTGAGGAAGCTTATTTTGCCATCACGATCTAGAGAAAATCCACAGTGGTTCAGCAATGTTTGACACATTTGTTTTTCAAACCAAGGGCAAAAAAATGGGTTACTGTCAGTTTCCATCATTAATATCACTGCACTGAATGTGTACTACACCACATGAGCACTGTGCTGCAGGAGGCTGCGTTCAGCTGACGTGGTCGACTCTGTTCTGCAGCCGTGTGTGTTGCTGTCCTCACAGAGCCGCTCAGTGTGCTTACATAACGACTGCTGCTCCTGTGGACCCAGAGTCAGTGGAGGATGAAGAAGGACATAATGAGGCCTATTGGTGCGCACTGACAGCTCCACACTCAGCCCCACACTCAACCCCCGTGACTCTGTGGCTGGACAACCACAGAAATCAGGGACAATGAAATAAGATCCCACAAATTTTTACTGACTTCAAGATTTCCTTTGCTTGAATTAACTTGAAGTTGAGTCTGGTTTAATGATGAATTAAACTAAACATTTACTATACATTACTAAACAATATATTAATATATCAATATATTACCTCTCACGCATTAACCCTGTCGTCATTGTAGGCAGCTTTTATAAATGATTTTTTATCACGATTACCTCATATTGATTCCAGACAAAAGAAAGACACTTAAAATAACTCCACCAAGGCACATATTCAATATCAATTTTCTTTCTATACCTAATTAGTTTTTTCATAAAAATCCAAGAATTATTTCCTTAGAGTTCGGTGTAAATGTCATAAAAACACCCCTCACAATGTTTAATAGAGGGGGAAATAAATTCTGAATCCAGCCCCTTAACCGAATCCCCTCCAAAAACCATCCACCTAGTTTCAATAAAATGGATTTAGAGGTTTTTTGTATCCTGCTGACAGACAGACAGACTTGAAACCATGACCTCCTTTGCGGAGGTGAGTAGCAGGTCCATCTTCTGGTGGCGCTGATAACAATCATGGTGTGATTTTGTACGTGTAAGTAGTAGAGCAGTTAAATGGTTTCTGAAAGGAGTTGCTTTTACATTGTGAAGTGTCACCGGTTGACAGATTAAACCTAAAGCTGAAGTTCACCCTCTATGTTCTGCAGTAGGAGGTTGTGTGCTCAAAGTTTACAATGTTAAAGATCACTTTTTTCAGACAGCCAATAATAATAATACGACAGTTTGTTCACTTTTAATGCCTTTAATTTGACTTAAGAAACCCTGAATAGAGAGAGTGCCACAAAGAGGCCAAAGTGAGTACAAACAGCAGGTTACAGACTCCAGTCTGAGTTCGACAGGCCATAAACTCAGGAAAATAAAAAGCAAAGACAAACTTAAAACACCCCTACACACACTAAGAAGGTAGACCAGTCTCTTTGCACATAATCCTCAAACAGAAAATATCAACATCAATTCAAGATTAAAAAACAGATTTGTTGATTGAATAAGACAAATGAACAGAATGAGAGCAGGAAACAGCAGGGCTAACAAAAAGACTAGTGACCTAGTCTACTTACAGTAAAACTCAACCGCAGATGAAGATGAAGACATTTTTAATATCTGCTGTCACACCTGATCAAAACAAACCCGGTGGATACCAACTGGTCCAAGATGACACAGCACGCAGAGCTGCTCCAAACCTTTGTATAGTCACACATGCATAAATTAAGAAATAAATACGACACTTTCTCGTTAATATTCAGAGCACCAGCAGGCGCTCAGAGTGGGAAAATAAACAGGATGAGAGCAAGAGAGCAAAAAGAAAGCAGAAGACACCAAAAAAAGTCAACCTACAACATAATTATACAGCTTCTACACATCATATCCTTGTATGGTTTTAATGGTGGATGTTTCTGCAGTGTCGAGAGTGGAGAGTGAATCTAGCAGGGTCAAAATGTAAATAACGAAAATACAAGAGAGCAAATACTGTTCATTAGTGCTGATAAACATAATCCGCCAATCTGTGTCACCTCAAAACACAGACATCCCTAAAATCCTCTACACAGAAGAGTAAAGCAAGAAGAGGTGGAGGAGTTCGAGGTGAAACAAAATCATGACAGCTTTTTATTCCTCCCTCATTTTCTCCACCTAGATTACTTTACACACACTTGGATAAATTATTTGGCCTTAGCTGAAGAAAAAGCTGAGAAAAAGACGTCTATCCAAAACAGATGATCATCCCAGTGAGATTAAAAGATTTTAGTTCAAATATGACAAAAGGCCCGAAGTTAAAAATCAACTCCAAAAGCTGCAGCATGTCAAGAGCCCTTAGCCATTTGTTAAGCATCTCTATGCTTTTACACCACACACACACACAAATACACACATACACACTAAAGACAAAGATTAATGGTTACAGTGACTCATCCCAGAACAACACATCCTGAGATCTTCTGTCTACAGTGGTAAACTGACTCCAGATCAGAGCCACTGACAAACATCTTCATTGTCACTTTGTCCAATGTATTTCTATGCTGCCATCTGCTGGTGATGATGCCCTTAATGCCACTGAGACCAGACAGCTTACAGTCAGTGATGATAAAAAGTGTTGTCATGGAAGCCAGTCACAATCTGTTCATCTTCGACTAATACATATCCTGAAAGTCAAGAGAAACACTAGCTACTTTAACTTCCACTGAACGAAATTGGTAAACTGTGTGTCAGTGACTGAACAATTCAAAATCGAGCTGGGTGATTCTAGAGAAAACCTTTATATTTATGGTTTTATTGCTTTGTTAACTGCTCTTTAACTTCCTCTGATATTATAGATCATTACAGTCGAGGACCAAGAACAAGCTTCATGACAAACTGTCTCCACTGTCTGAGAAAACAGGCTTTAGTTCTTTTTAAGTGTAAATATCATAAAGGAGCAAACTCCTGCACTGACTGAGCTTCCCTTTCCATCTGACGTCATCATTAGACGATAATTATACAGCTCTAATTCCTATTGGAAGATTCAGACAACATAAGAAGAGGTATTATTATTATCATTAGTGCTGGTTGATATTCAAATATTAAGGCCTCTGTGTGAAACACAGTTTTCAGGGGTGTGTTGGTCGATGCAGGAACCATCAGACTTTGTGTATGTGACAAAAAGCAGCTTTTTCTTATTTTGGTATTTTATCCTCATTTGGATGTCTTGATAGAAGACGTGGTTTCTTATTTCAGTTCAGTCTACATGACTATTTGCCGCTGAAGAGCTGCAGGTCGAGGCGGACCCACACTTCCCCTGTGGGAACCTCGTGCAGCAGAAGACGTCGCGTCACTGGTCCCTTGTTCTCCAACTCCTTTTTAATGGTTGCTACGGGAACCTCGGTCCGACCCAGGAAAACTGGTACAAGAAAAGAAAAATCCAAGTTCATGTGTGTTTTGAAGAACTGAATTTGTACAAAAATGCTCAGATGAAAATTAACAAATATTGGCTAAAAAATATATTTATCGAGATATTTTTAAAATGCACTTATGATACAATTACTACACAGATTTGTCAAATTTAGCCCTTTCTGGTTATTTAAACAACTCTATTACAATTTAATCTGGCAGTTGGGAGAACATATAGCAGGTAACTGACCATCAGGTGAAAACTGGTCTCTTTCAAAGACGGTGATGCAGAGGACGTCCTGGTAAATATCTCTGATGTGAAACTGACAGTTGAAGTTCCACTTGGGGTTCAGCGTGTCGTTCAGTGTCCTCGACGTGAAGATCTGAGCTCCCATGGTCACTTCACAGTAAGGGTTACTTTTACCTGGAGGAGGGACGGGAGACAGGACGAGGGGCGGGGAGAAGGATTGTGATGGTAGGTTAAGAAATTGGAGAAAAGGAGGAGAGAAAAAGAATGAATGACGAGGAGAGCAACAGCAAAGAGGAGTAAACGGAAGAGGAAAGAAAACATTTAAGTGCATACGTCCACTAAGCCCAAACAATCCTACACATGATTGTCTAGTTCTTATCCTGTATAATTAATATGTCATAAAACACAGTCCTAAACAGTAAAAATAACCAAGATATGAGCCTTATTTCCTGAAAAAGTACTGAAAATGTTAAAAAACGTCCTCGAGCCACCCCTTAATCTTTATCTGCACCAAAATGTAATGGGGCCTCCACAGGCCCAGGCCTCATCCCTCCACCAAGTTTAGTGGAAATCAGTTTAGTAGGTAATTGGCAGTTTTTGCTTTAACCAATAAACAAAACAATAAAACAACAAACACACACAGGTGAAAACATAACCTCCAAGATGGTAAATATATATAAACAAAGAAGAAATTATGCATGATAGACAGCATAAAATAAAAATTCTGCATTATGGAAAAAAGAATAACTGCAGCATTAAGAGGCCTCATACTTCAAGTAAACTGAGCAATGGCAGAATAATACAATTAATCTGTGGCTTATTTTGCTTCATTAGATATTAAAAGCAGCCGGGATTGATCGCTGGATTCCAACAGTGTGTTTTTAAATACAGGAGTTTATTCAAGCTCACCGCTTGGTTTTCCCGCCTTGAGCTCAGTGGCTTCTAAGATGGTCACGAGGAGTCTGCCAATTCCACTTGTCTTCACAGACCGAGCTGCAAACACACACAAACACACATTACTCTGAGATATCATCATATGTGTTGGCATCAGTAAAACTATGCGAGTCTCCACAAACCTTGATAAGCTTTTTCCCTTTTTCTCTTTTCCGTGTCAATAAACTCTTCAGACGCAGCCTTGATCTTCTGAACCCACGCCGTCCTGACAGCACAAACACAGAGTAAATACACCAACAGACACACAACATCTGTCTGTGTGTGTAGAGATATATATATATATATATATATATATATATATATATATATATATATATATATGTGTGTGTGTGTAAGCATATACCGTTCATTGATGTTGTCAGTCCTGAGGATGTAGACTCTATCAATGTGTGAGATGTGGAAAATGGGCTCGTCACTGGAAGGATCAGGAAGCTTCACCAGAACTTCATTTAACAGCACAGGCTGCAGGAAACACAAAGACGGCCAACTGTCATACATGGAAATATATAAACACACATAATAACATGGAAATGTTTCATACAGATGTGAATAAAGAAAATATGAAGTCTCACATCACATTACCACTTGTGTGTGTGTCTTACCGGTTTGTACATCTTGAGCTGTGCATTGTTCTTGTTGCTGAACAGTTTATCGGGCCCAGAAGAGGTGAACTGTTTCGCTGCATACGTCAGTAGCAGGAAGTCTTTGAAGAGGAAAGACCACAGCTCCTTGTTGCTCTTTGCCTTAAACATCTAGAAAGACGTCACACAAACACATCACAGAAAGTTCATCAACATCACAATAACACGAGCCTGACAGCATTACTTTTGCAAATCCTCTCCCCTCAGTGATGACTCTCGTAATATTATGAACTGCTCAGCATCAAAATACATTTGTTCTCGACACAGCAAGCAAATGGTTTGAGTTTATCATGACAATATTTAAGTGGTGACATGTCATCACTGTATCAGATTCTTTGGTTTCGGCTCATCTCCTCTGTGAAAGTCGTCTGAGGCTAATGACATGTAACCAGGACATTACAGGATCAGACCCTGTAATGTTTCACATTTAATCTCCCTGTATCACTGTAATACTTATTTTTTTTAGAATAGGAAAACCCACCAGAGTTGTTCCCCGGCTGTGTTTCCACAGTTTCAGAAACACTTGAGTGTTACTCACCTTACCACTGTGGAGTAACTTCCTGGGGCCTAAACAGTTGGTAAGAGAGTTAAAGACCAGGTTCTGTGGGAAAAAAGTAAAAACAATTCAAAGAAATTCACATGATCTTTAGAACTGGGCATTATCGAACCTTTTGGTAATAAAACCTTATAAGTTAATCGAGCTAGTTCTAGTTGAGTTAATAAGGTTTAATACCTCTGCAGCACCATCACATTGTACGTGGGTCTGAATCCATTCCAGTCTGTCAGAGTTCTCCTTCTCTCGAACGCCCTCGTTCACCTGGTCAAGTTTAACATTCAGCATCAAACATCATTTAAATAAAACAGAAAAATATGTTTCATCCAGAATAAAGTGATGAATGAGTGTTTAAGTGAAGAAATGAACCTGTTGACAGAGTTCCTCCGCTCGCTCCAGAGCCTCTCTCAGAGGATCTCGATCAGCATGGCCCTCTGCAGTGGACTCCAGGATCTAAAAACACACACAAGAATTTAATTACACTTTTTATTTTTCCTCATCACACAAAGTAGGTCCAATAATTGAACCACTTAACAAGTAGTTCAAACACGCTCATGACCACGTTGACCTACACTTTTGATGTGCAGTGGGTAGCGTGTGATCCTCTGCATGGGTTTCAGCAGGAAGCTGGACAGCGGCATTCCCTTACACCTGTAGTCTGTGGCGATTTTCTGATGGGAATAAAAAACAATATTGAAGAATACGAATAATATAAGATTCTTGTTTCTTCTTTCATATGACAACAGAGAATTTGGAGATTTCAAAGAGTCAAATGTTACACTTCTAAAACACTACATGCAAGTGAATTTAAGAAAAAAACAAAAACAAAGAAACAACGCAACTTCTTTTTTTAAATATGCAGCAGCATTATTTTGATTCCCCATCAAAGTTGCAAATGATAAAAGAGAGAGACAGACAAAATAAACTAAAAATAGGAAGAAAACAAAAAGAACAAGTTGTAAGTTTATAAAGTAAATTTCTCTTTGTTTAAACAATGTTGGAAAAGTTTTGGATAATGTAATGTACTAAAGTCAACAAAATATATAACATAGGTCTATTTTATATAACATAGGACCTTTTAATGAGGAATGGTTAAACATTGAATCGTTAAAATATGATGAAGTCCATCTTTTCTCTATCTCAGTGAGGACCTTCACCATGGCGCCACATTTCTTCTCTCTCGTGTTATGACTTGTTTTCCCCAACTCTCCTGCTCCCTCCTTCCTCTCTCCTCCATACCTTGAGGAAGGTCTTGAAGTCCGGCTCGTTGTCGGTGCGATTCTGGAGCAGCGTGGCTCCGTTGATTTGGCAGGAGCAGAAACGGATGTAAGGCTGCATGTGGGACAGCTCCGCAGCCAGTATATCTCCAATCATCTGCACCGGCATGTTGTCCCCACCCGTCTTCTTACGGACGCGCAGAGCCCTGCAAACATGTACATATGTAAACACATGTAGCTCTAGGTTTGTACACAACGGTAAAAACATTGCATTTAACATATCAGAATGAATGCTCCTTCTAGAGCCCATCCTCTTTGTTCATGAGATACTTACTTGAGAAGTTTGGTGTTGCAGGCCAGCAGTTCTTTCCAGTTGACAAAGATCATGGACATCTCTGCATCATTTACCCGGCCTGACTCTGACATAGGCCTTTGGAAAACCTACAGACACAAATGACAGATTGTTTACACACCGTCAGGTATGAGATCAGAGGAACTTGAAGACATCCTGACACAATTTTATTTGGTCGACACACAAGTTTCCCAGAGGGACATGTGTGTGAGTGTGCGTGTGTGTGTGCGCATCACCTCCAGCACTATATTCAAGTCCTCCATGTATCTCTCCTCGGTCTGTATCAGCTCGTGGATGTAACCCTGTCTCTTCTTCTCCTGAGGGCTCATTGAGTCCAGGCTGTTCAGGTCTGCACACCCTGCATGAGAGGAAGAACACACAAGAGGGCGGATGGTTGTATTAACTGTAACAAAACTACACTGCTTACACCACAGCAACATGTCACTGCATTTACTGCCCCCTGCTGGTGGCTCTGGCATGGAGAACACGCACACACTACAAAGCTGCTTTTAACTCTTCTTACTGCACCTTCTCATGTGTCATTACTGGAACCTTCAGAAAGGAGGAGGAAGACAACAAAAATGGAAGAAGAAGAAGAACTGGAATGGACAAATAAATAAGAAACACTAGATCACCACACACTCCAACACACGTACACTTACCTGATACCTGGTGCCCATTAGACCATTGTGAGGGTCCTGTAGAAACGAACTGGTTCTCGGTCACTGACCCTTTCCTTTCCTCCCCTTCTCCTCCTTCCCCCTCACTGTCTCTCTCGCCCCAAAGGTTTAAAAAGTGAAATCTGTTCTGTAAAGTCATTGCTATCGGTTTCTCTCCGTCTCTCCTGTTTGTCTCTTTCACCTTCTGTGCTGTTATCTTCTAATTGCTGGTGTCAGAGTGAAACGTCTCCTGGACCAAATCTGCTTGTCCCAAAACAGGAAGAGGAATGTCTTCATTCTTTCTCTCTCACCCATTCAGTGCATGTTACCTTTCTCATTTTGTATTTTCTATCATTTCTGCCCCTAAAACAAGACCAAACACTGATGTCCAGGTCAGAAATCTAAGGCTGCAACAGTAAAACATTTAAGCCAATATTAAAAGGGATACAACTTATCATATAAAATTTTCTGAGTTGCAATTATTTAAGACTTAGTTGCACAAAAAGAGTTAAGCTGCTCGAAGAATCAGGGAGTGTCTGAATTTATGAAAAGAAAACGACGACGGACGAATTTTAATGAAGAAAAAAAAGGATGTAATGCTGAGTCTCAAATATATCTGTTCATCTTAACCGCATTTATTGTATTGACAACACACACACACACACACACACACACACACACACACACACACACACACACACACACACACACACACACACACACACACACACACACACACACACACACACACACACACACACACACACACACGAGCTGAGCAAAGACATTACATAGAGCAACACTTCTATGATCGCAAAGAAGTCTTTATTTTTAATGTTTTATTTCAGAATCAGAAATATATTAATAGGCACATCTTCAAAATATTTTCATCATCTTGTACCATAAATGTCTTTCATGTATACGCCCAAGTCAGTTGTGCTAACAGCCTTTGCTGTTGTGAACTCTTAATGCAACTTCACACTGTTTTACTTGAAATCCAAGTGAGGTCTGATACAACTTCAGAATTAAAATGAAAGAGAACAGTGCAAACACATTAGCAGCAGTTTGGTTTGACTTGCATTAGTGTTCATCAGAGTGTATTTATAATTTTTCATTTGATTGATGTGGTTTTACCTCAGTGTTTATCAGACTGAGTAACAGATCCACAGATGTGACGCTTGCATAGATAATTATTGTTTACTTGAGGACCTGAAGAAATAAATCCTATAATAATTATTTTTCAAGGTGCATTCACTTTCTGCGGAGACAAAAAACATTCATAGCAGCAAAGCAACATTCAGCTAATATAAGGTGCAGCAGCAGTTTCTCATATCACTGCAGGAGGTAAAGCTTATGTCTGTCAGTGGTTGTCTCACTTCAAAACTACTTCTGTCCCCATTAGTGATGACAGCTGACCCAGTTATGGCTTTTAAATATATAGACAAAATACTCCAAGCATTTTTTGTTCAGATAAAGTTGAACTGGTTTTCAAAGGCATAAAATCAAAAGGTCCACTGCAAAATGGTTAAAGGCAACAGGTCAAATAAAGGGAAGGATTTGTAATTCAAATCTAACCTAACATTTTAGCAGACTGTCAACTCAAGTTTCTAACTTAATCCTGAGCAAAATCTAAATAAGTTTTATTATATTCATTTGAACATATTTATTTTATGAATATAGCGGGCACACTTCATGACTTGCTGCAAGCATTTTAAATAAATGCAGGAGTCTTGGGCATGAATGTGGGCTATCTCAAATTAGCAACAGGCTTCAAGGTTTGTGCATTATTTGTACTAACTCTATGAGAGAAAAAGGCCTAGAAAGTAACAGCAAAAATTGTCTGAATATGGATTTATCTGAGAAAAATAGTGGGCTCTGTGTCAGCTAAGTCCCCAGGAGAGAGGAGAGAGTTAGAATGGAAATAAGGGATTAAACAAAGAGTGAGAAAGAAAAAAGATACACTTGGAAGAAAGGAGGGAGAAAAATAAGTGTATTATGAGGGGGAATGAAAGGAAAGAAGAGGGAGAAGCCACAGAGAGACCCACTATTCCTCCGATTCAGACACTTTTTTGTTTCTTTCCCTCTGTTCATGATAAAAAGGCATCAAGGCTTTAACAAATGACAGGATAAACAAAAGAGCACTGAGAGTTATAAGAAACTTGGTTACGTCCTGATTCATTCACATGTAACAGGATTGGTTTGCATTTCTTTCCAGTTTACTCTCTAAGCTTCACACACGCACACGCACACGCACACGCACACACACACACACACACACACACACACACACACACACACACACACACACACACACACACACACACACGCAGAGGTTAGTCGACAGGAGTCCAGACACTGCCCGTTCAGACAGGAGTGTAATAGTGGGTCTCTCTGAAGTCAGGAGGAGTAGAGGAAGAAGAGGTGGTGGAGGAGGAGGAAGAGGACTTTCTACCACCCTAGAAGGAGAAAGAGGAGAATGGAGAGACAGGGAGGGCGGGAGAAATACAGGTTGGGAAGTGAGAGGGAGGGAAAAAGGTGAGATACTCAGTGAGAAGAAGGAATAAAAAGATGAAGAGATGGATGGAACAAAGAATATCAGTGATGGCAGATGGGGATTGCATCGGTGAACAGAAAGAATTAGTCACATGGAAGCAGAACGTCTCTGTGTTTTCAACACGCACATTTCCTTCTATCTACAGTCATGATACGATTTTAAGAGATTTTCTTACACTGCTGGCTGGGGTCGCAGTCCGCCGTGGTCATCTTAACGTAATTGGTGGGGAACAGGCCAGTGACCCCGTTGATCTCTCCTTTCCACCAATCAGGGTTGCTCTTGTCCATGACGTTGATCAGTTGACTTTTAGAGAAGCTCATTTCGTCCCCGTTGGCGGCGGTGTAGTCATATATGGCAATCACCTGACAGACTGAGGGAGGAGAAATTGTCTCTTGTTTTTACTCACATAACTTATTTCATCACATCACAATTGTAGAAAATGTAGTGGACTCTTCACCTCTGGCTTTTACAAGACTTTCAGAAGTGTGTGTGTTACCTGGCTGGGGTGCTGGTGTGGACTTTCCACTGTTGGATCCCAATATTTTGATGTGAGAAGAAGGGAACCAGCCCTTCTGTCTCTTTTTACCACGGGCCTAGAGTCAGAAAACACACAAATGTGGATAATGAGGTTTTAACCAGAAAGCAGTGATACTGGCTGAGTTCAGTAAGGTCACAAGTCAAAAAGGTTGGGAACCACTGCTCTAACAATGATAAAAGAGCTTGTGGCTGCTGCGCTGATGTGGTGCCACAGCTGGCGGCTGACCCTCTGTGGTTACCACCTACACAGGACTATAGACCAAAACAAACAGGTTAACAGCAGCAAACACTGACCTGTAGCTCTCCAAGCCACCAGCCAGTCGTGTTCTTTCCAAGGACGAGGACGAGCTGGCCGTTTTCCAGATTTAGCTGCTCAGGGCCAGTAGAGGGGTGGGCCTTGATCACTTGGCCAATCTCTGTGCACACACACAAACAATAAACAAATATTACATTTAAACTGCGGCAAAAAAGTGAAAAGGAGAGTTGTGTTCTTGTATTTGAGCCGCAGGCAGATGTATTATCAAAAAAAGATGGTGTGTTTACCTTGCTTCTTCTTTCCAGATATGCTCGATGTCTGAAATGATACAAATTGTGAATCTTTTATTACTTCAACAGAACCACATTATATATTAGCTTATCCCATGTGTGTTCAATGAGTTCTTACATCTGTCTCTTTGGGTTTGACATAGTTGCTGGGGAACACGCCTGTGCGGTCGCCTATCGAGCCGCTCCACCACTCTCCGTCCCTCTTGCTCACCAAGATCATGTCCCCTTCTTTGAACGTTAAATCACCGGGCTCCGGAGACTCATAGGTATACAACGCCAAATATTCTGGAGAGGAAGACAACACATGAGCAAAAGATACAAAATAAAAAATATTGTAGTTAGAAGCTTGACTGGAGAATTAAGGAGAATGAAGATTTCAAACTCGCATTCATTAACAACACAGATAAAGAGGTTATAGACTGTATGTTCTTTTCAGGACAGACTATAAAAGGGAAATTTCCTTCTCTTAACAATAAGGATTTCATTACAAACATGTTATTTATGTATTTCAATAATAAATACAGATGCAAGTATGACAACTCAATGTCAGGATGGAACTAGTATAAAATGCCATGTGCGCACCTTCAATAACCTGGAAATCATAAGGTAAAGGTAGGCAACAGCAACACACAGTATGAGAGTATAATATATGTAAATTATGAATGTAAATATCTACTGAACTGCATTAGGATAATACAAGTGTTATTGCACCTTCAGGCTGCAGACCGTCACTGGACTCTGAAACATCAGGAGGGGAACTCTTCAGGCTATAAACACAAAAAAAGACAAAATTACATTGAAATATTTATTCATTTTAAGCATCCTGGAACATCCACCTCTTAATTTCTCATTTCATCTTAAAGTGCTTATCTGTCTTTGGATCAAGAGGCTGTTTCTGCCACTGCAGCAGTAGAAAAGGCTGAGAAGTAGCATGAGAATCTGAGGGACACATCAGTTTGTCCAGGTTTTCTCCCTGAGTCTTGTACATATTGAATGTGATTTGACAACTTCGACAGAGTCATCCTCAGCAGATATCTGAATAACTTCTTCCATTCAGTTCTGAAGGAGCAGGGGTTGATCTCAAAGCTGCTACCTGATATCTGAGCCTTTCATCTGGTAAACTATTTTTTATGTGGTCTCTATTTAAACCTCAGGGGTGAAAGTTGGAATGTGCATGATTCACAAAATTTAAGAGCTTTACCTTCAGACTCCAGCCTGAGGCTACATCCATACTATCACATCTTTGCTTTAAAATGGCGTTAAAAAACTAAAACCATCTGCGTCCACACAAGCATCTCCATGTCAGTAACATGAAACTCCAATTCACACGACCAGTCTCGTACACTGGGCATGTGTGTGTCGGTGTTAACAGGAAGTAGATGTTCTACTCTGCATTTAGATGCTTGATTACAGAAAAAACTGCTTTGTGTTAATGTTCTGGATTCACTGCTGGCCGTCAAATCATGACTGAAAAGTGACAAACAGTAAGATAATGAGAGTGACATTGTTTGAAAACATCTCATCGTTTGTCCGTCCAGACTACCATCCTAACGTCTCCATTTTAGGCATAAACGTAGCAACTGGGAGGCATTTTCAAACTAAAATGTAGTAGGAGGGGTGTAGCCTCAGCTTTGCTTTCACCTCAACAGTTTGGTATAACACCAGCTGAAATCATTCTGTGTTCATATACACTTTTAATACCACACCTGTAGACACCACACCTTGTTTTGATGATTCCCTACAGCTACAACAGTATGTTGGTTTGGAAAGTATAACACAGGTATGTATGTGTACTTAGTTTATGTAAGTTTACAAATGGAATCAAAAAAAGGACTGAGATTCAGAAATTTTGGCACACACAAGTTACACTAAACTACTTTGAAAGTTTAAGTTTTCCTCTATTATCCTATTCAAGTCCCTAAGAAATGATCAAAATAGATAAGGCTTGCAATTTAACTTAGGAAGTGAAACTAATGACATTTTTTTTGAAGAAATTGTACTTTCTCTATTCTTGTTGTTCTGGGTTTGTACCCTCATGGTTGAATGCACTTATTGTAAGTCGCTTTGGATAAAAGCGTCAGCTAAATGAAATGTAATGTAAAATACTTTTAGTCAAAAGTCTGGTGCTTTGTTAACTGAAGAAGTAATTGGCGAACAAATGGGGAAACAGACTTACTCTGAACTCTCCTCTTCTCCCAGCAGTGTCACGTATGTCTTCGGGAACCAGCCCCTTTCACTGTTCAGCTCTCCCAGCCACCAGTTCTCCTGCTGCTCCAGCACCTGAATGACATCGTCCTTGTTGAAGTTCAGATGGCTGTCTGTCTTTGCTGTCCACGAACACAGGGCCTGGGCGAGCAGGTTTCCTACCACCAGCTAAGAGAAGCATAGAAATAAAGAAAGCACAGTGAACATTTGTAAGTGATTGTGTGCAGACAATAATCATATTATGGTTATAAAATGACCATAGCTGCTCCTGTGGTATAATGTCTGTAAACCTCTCACCTGTCCTTGTGTCTCCAAGGGTGCAAGGTTTGGAGAGTGTGTTGGTGTGAAGGCAGACTTGGTGCCTGCTGCTTTGGCAGCCTCAAGCACATTGGAAAGCTGTGACTGGAGCGGCACTTTAGTTGGAACAGCAGCAGCAGCAGCAGCAGCAGAAGCAACAGTATTATTAGAAGTGTTTGATGGGGTCCCTCTCTCAACGTAGCTCTCTGGGAACCAACCCATCTTCCCTAGTTTGCTGCCATACAGCCAACCCTCCTCCCGCTCTGTCGTCTCATCAACCTGACAGGTGGAGACAGACACGTTTGAGAGAAGAGAAAAAAGTGAGGAAGATGTAGGGAGAAAGTTCTAACTTGTGTTTTAAAGGACATCATTTTCATTCTAACCTCAATGATATCATCTGCATTGAAGCTGAGCTCTTCGTTGTTTCGTGCAGTGAACGGAAAAAGCGCTTTGAAGGAAGTGAGAGCAGCTGATTTCCTGTGATGTGTGGCCCTGGGTTGTCCACCTGAAACAACATCAAAAGTGGTTTTGTGACTAAATACAGGAAGACACTAAATTTGACCACAAATAAGTTCTATAATTTGTGTGTGTGTGTTTGTCTCACCTTTCCTCTCCTCCAGTCCTCTCAGCAGATTTGTCAGTTTCTCCTGAATATCCAGCTTCCCTACTACACTCGGCTGCTGCTGCTGACGAGATGCCTCCTCCTTCCTCTTTCTCTCCTCCTCGGCTTTCCTCCTTTCCTCTTCCTCCTTCTTTCTACTCCTCTCCTCTTCCCCCTTCTTTCTTTCCTCCTCACGCCTCCTCCTCTCCTCCTCCTGCTGCTCCTGCTGAAGCCTTCTCCTCTCTTCATCCCTCTTTCGCCTGTCCTCCTCCTCTCTCCTCTTTCTCTCCTCCTCATCGTGCTTTTTCCTCTCCTCTGCATCTCGGACAGCGGCCTCAGCCGCCCTCTTACTCCTCCTCTCCTCCTCCTCCCTCTCCCTCCTGCATTCCTCATCTCTCCTTTCCGCCTCTAACCTCTTCCGCTCCTCCTCATCCTTCCTTCTTTTCTCCTCTTTTCTCCGCTCTTCCTCCAGTTTCCTCCTTTCTTCCTCTAGCTTTCTCCTTTCCTCCTCCAACTTTCTCCTCTCCTCCTCCTGCCTCTGTCTCTCCACCTGCCTCTGACGCTCCTCCTCTTCTTTTTTCTTCCTCTCCTCATCTTCTCTTTTCCTTCTCTCCTCCTCTCGTCTCTTGCGCTCTGCCTCCTCTTTTGCTCTGAACTCCCGCTCGGCCTGGTCTTTTGCAGCTCTGATCAACGCCTGTCTCTCCCTCTCCTCCTCCTCCCTCTGTTTGGCCTCTTTCTCCTCCCGGAGTCTCCTCTGACGCTCCTCTTCATCCATCTTCAGCTTCTCCTGCCACTGACGCTCCTTTTCCATCTTAATACGTCTGAGAGTAGGAAGCAAACATTGACGATATTGTCAAGATGAAATATACTTTTTTTCACACTTGTTTCTCATGGAGATTATATAGCAAGTAAAGAAACATTAATTTTGCTAAGTTATAAAATCTAAAACTAAACCTGTGTTAAAGCAAAATACCTTTGAGCTTCCTCCTCCTCCCTCCGCCTACTCTCCTCCTCCTGTCGTTTCCTCTCCTCTTCCTGCTCCTTCCTTCGAATCAGCTCACGTTGTTTGTCCTCTTTGACGCTCCGTAGTTTCTCTAATGCTACCTGCTGCTTCCTCTGGCTTTCTCTCAGTTCCTGACATTAACAGAAAATTGCAAAGTTTTACCAGTGAAAGATATGTGGCTGAATTTACAAATGAGTGTACCAGACAGATATAATGGGCAGAAGGGTAGACACACAAGCATGGACAAACACAAAGCAAGCACAAAGGTAACTAAAAATTAGCTAATTTTAGTGAGACAATGTAAGAGAGAGGGAGAAAAAGAGACAGTTCAAATTATAAGAGAGAACCTGAGAAGCCACAACAGCACGGAAAAGAGTTGTGTTTGATCTGAGAAATGTGAGCAGGTCAAGGAACAATAGAAAAGACTGAGAACAACAAAGAGACCTAAAGCTGAAACCTTTAGTAGGTAGAAGAGGTTACGGAGGCAGGCCAGCAGACAGAAGACAGCCTGAAGCATAGAGTCCTCAGATCCCACATACTGTAAAGTTGGGGAGTTGGGATATGAGACATGTGAGAGGGAAGAGAGGAACAGGTTCCAGCATAAAGATGAGCAGGGCATTTCCAATGGAGAAGAAAGGAGAGAAGTCCAGACGAGAGGGAGAGAAGATAAAGATAAAAGAGGAATCAAATTAGTATCCGAAGGAAAGAAAGAGTTATGAAGGAGAGGGATGATTGTAGGAGGAGAGAAAAGAGGCATTAAGGGCAAGGCAGCAATAATAGGTAAAAACAACAAAACAAAAATCTGTAAGTATAAAACAGGACACACACAAAGATGTTATAAGTTTAGTTCAGGAAAATAGTCTAAACTACTAGCTCTGTAATAAAGCTTCACATTACCAACACCGTCATGTTCATCTTATGTACTCCTCATAGTTTAGATATTGAGACATTCAGAGAGCGTTTAAAAGACCTGCATACCTTGACACATGCTCCATCTTATCCTTGGTTCAAACAGGCTCGGTGTCAGTGCTTTATGTGACATGTTGATAGAAATGATGTCATGTTCTGCTAGTTAAACTATTCTATACTTGTGATTAATTCCTACCTGCATATCTTTATTATAATGGTCCATCTCAGCCAGTTTGGCAGCAGTCTCTTTCTCCAGAGTTTGCAGATGATCTCGCAGTTTCATACACGTCCCTTTTTTCTCCGAAACGCTCACCTTCATGGTGGACATGGATGACACTACAAACAGATGTAATACAGTTAAACAAGACAGAAACTTCCCAGTGCAAAAGAGTGCAATGATACTTCTTAAATATAAAAAGCCTATATTGTAAATTAACATACGTTTTCATAATTTACAGTGATACATATATATATAACTACTGTGTTTATACTGTTGTTGCTAAGCTTTTCACTTTAATCTATCAGCACTGACCAGGCAGGTTATTCAGAGTCATGTTTTTGAGTTTCTCTTTGAGTCTCTTCTGCTCCGGAGTCAGCTGGGACAACTTCCTCTGGAACTCCTGAACAAGAGGAAAAGCATCAAAAGCAACAAGAAATACGTCACTGGAGGAAAATATTTGGGGTAAGACACTGAACACCCTTTCTCAAAAAAGCAAAGATCAAACACACATAAACACACAAAACTGTTAAGGGTACTTTGCCACAATAAAACAGTGTCAGGAAAACATTGGCAAAATAAAACTCAAACAAACACACACCTCTAGCTGTTTGTGTATGCTGTTAATGTCCTGTTGGCGTGACTCTTTCCTTTGACTGGTGAGATCCAGCTCCGTCCTCTGAAGCTTCTTCTTATTATGAATGTCACGCAGCCGGTCTGAGATCTGACGATGCTTGTTACCCTGAGGTAGAGTGAGACAGAAAGACAGATAGACATGAGAGAAAGTCAATGATGGGGGGGATGATAGGACATCAGGACAAAAGAGAGTACGTCTATGAGAGTTGATAAATGATCTCTTCACCACTTACCACAGCCTCCAGCTCCATCTCCAGACTCCTCTTCTTAGCTTTCAGTCTGATGATATCATCCTGCTCCTGCTGCTTCTTTATCTGGAGCTCTCCTCGCCTCCTTCTCTCCCACTCCTCCTTCCTCTGGCGCTCAAGCTCCCGCTGTGCAGCCTAGAGTGAGCATAGTCACAAAAGATGCTAAAGTTAATATATTTGCCAAAAATTTGAACAAATATATTACAATTGAAGGAGGAAATATTCATACAAATCTTTTTACATGTACATAGAGTATCTAAACAGTTCCTTACCTCCTTTCTTTCTATCTCCCTCTGTCGCTCTTCTTCTTTCTGCCTCTCGAGCTCCCTCTGTCGCTCCAACCTTCTCTCCTCTTCTTTCCGCCTCCTCTCCTCTGCCTCCCAGGCTTCCCGCTCTCTCTTTTCTCGCTCCTCTCTCTCCTTTTGAGCACGCCGCTCAAGCTCCCTCCTCTCGGCTTCCTGCAACGCCAGTCGTCTTTTCTCCAGTTCCGCGTTCCCTCGCTCCTGGTTGGCTTTGAATCTATCCTCAAATGACACTGAGTAGATAGGTAATAAAGTTTTATGGGTGACAGTGATTTCTGTTTGAAAGTGTAAATCAGCAAGAATTCACAAATTCTTTTTAAATAAAGATAACTTATTTCAGTTTTTTTTATGGCTGAACGGTATGTTGAAGGGTTTGAACAGAAAGTGGATCAAACCAGTACAAACACAATCTTTCTATCTTACCATAACTTTCTATCTTACCATAACTTTCTATCTTACCATAATTATACAGGTTTATATAATTATTATTGTTTGGGAGACTTCGGGATTTCAAAATAGCTTTTAGCCATGAACCCAACATTAGCTGGTACATGCTTTAAATCAAGCTGTGACTGTGTACAAACCCAACAACAAAGTGTGTGACCCTTTACTAAATAGAATTAAATATCTTCTCCCGACTGGCTGTGGTTAAGCCTGCTGAAAGTGGCTACTGTGTATTTAACAACAATGTGTGCATGTTTAGTTTATGTTAGATGTACAAAAATAAAAAGAGGGTTCAGCCACAGAGCCATGACCCATAGCCATTGATTGTACTGAGGGATCTGTGGTGATTATCTGATTTCAGTCTCACAATATCTTAGTTCTTAGTAATGGAGATAGTGTGGACATAAGAGTACTGACGGTTGCTCTTGACTTTCTGTGGAGGTTCGATGTCGAAATCATCAGTCAGAGCTGCATAGAGAGAAGAGCTGGATCCATTCACTGCACCCCTGCAACAGTTCAAATTACTTGCTTGAATAAACAAAATTGACATTATTCAAAACGGTTACTCTGAATAGGTCATTTCAACACACTTGTTGAATTGAGTCATATGTGTGCACATACCTCTGTGAGGGTGGCACCAGCTCAATTGGTAGTATGAGCGGCAGTGGTAGGCCGGTCTTTGCCATGTCAACCAGATGCATTGCCAGAATAAACTCCTCAGCCTTCAGCTTGCCATCCTTATCCACATCTGCTAAAGTCCTGCACAAGGGTTAGAAATAGGAATTTACTGTCGAATTACATACAAGTGAGGAAAGTATTTTAAGATTAGTGGCATTATTAGTGGGAATATTTAGGACCTAAATACAACCAAGATTGTCAGTATATTTACAACTGTGGTCAGCAGTTGTTTTCATCTCAGTTATGTTGGATGTGCACTGGTTTAGTTAATGTTAACAACCAACCTCTACTAATAAACTACTTCTGGATTCTGATCTCAACTGTGTAGTCAGGAGCACAAGCTTTAGTGAGCACACATCATTAGCTGCAGCAAAATGTAGCTTTACTATATAAAAGCACACATATATTGTATGTTGATCACAGAGAGGTTATCTTTGAACTGTATTACCGGATTATTTCATTAAAACCTGTGGATTTTACGGATTCATTCTTAATAAATTTTAATGGATTAAGATTAAGATGATGTCATTAAGATTTAATTGCCGAAAAAATATTACACCATGAAGAGTTCTCTTTTACAGAAACTTTATTTCCTAGTAGTTTATAATAAGAATTGACTCAATTGTAAACATTTTTCTTTATAAGACACACTAAAATGCACACACACACACACACACACACACACACACACACACACACACACACACACACTTACCAGATGGAGGCCAGCTGTGTCTGAGTCAGCATCGTGGTTGCCATGGCACCTCTCACCTGCTGACCTGCCAACAAAAGGGACAAATGTCAGAGCATCTGTAGAGCACAGATGTCTGGGTGGGGTGGAGTAAAGCCATAGAGTAAAGCAGAGGACAAGGGTGTGTGTAAGCACTGGTTAGGTTTGTACCAATTAACAAAATGTAAAAATGTGTCAGGTGTACCAAGAGAGCAGTCTTCATCAGAAACAGGGTTCAGGTTACCTGATGTTTTTGACTCTGTTTTGTCTGCAAAGGTTAAATGTTAAGTGGGAAACTAAATGGAAAGATGATGAATGAGGGACTGTGGCAGCTTGAACAGTCAGCATTATGATTATTTAGCAGACAGCTCTTGATCATCTTGTTTGAGGAATATTGAGCTGTATCCAATCATCTACAAAGACATTTGGCTGAGAGCTCTAAAAAACTCAAATAAATAGTCTTTCATATCACGTATTTAATGTGCTGGACCACATATAATGTGCCAAATCACATTAGACAATAGTGAACGTCATTAGTTACATCATGCTAGAGGGAACAGGTCCAGCGAGGCTTCCAGTATGAGAACGAAAAGCCAATTACATACTTGTGTGTGTTGAAAAACTGTCCCTGTGTCTGAACACACCCGCAGCTGGTGTAGACACAGTATACACTTCCAAGAGGGAGGCTTCCATTATGAAATAATCAGCGACTGTTCATGAACGTCCACGCCTGCATTTCACGCATAGTTTGGTTTTGTGTAATATACACTGCGCATACACACTCCACAGACACACACTGCGCACACACACACCCCGTACCAGTGAGGTGTCCAGTCATCTGTTTATCCAGACCGTTGAACTGCTGTCTGTATTTAAGTCTAGAGGCATGTGGCACGGCCCAGTCACTGGGACCAGCAACCATAGGTGACATCACAGAGGGGGATGAGGAAGCGGAGCTGAAGGACAAACAGTGACAAAATAAAAATACAAACAAAGTAAAACAAACTACAGTCTACAAGTCTTTTGTGCTTTTGTGTTCATTAAAAAAAGAGATTAACATTTGGATTTTTTTCAAGGATTCATAGCTCTTTCAAATTTCTGTACAAGTGTGTGCGAGTGTGTGCGTTTTACCTGCTAGATCCCAGGTCCAGCATTGATGAGGCCTTGTATATACCAGCAGGAGAAGAGGACATTCCTAGTGGAGAGGAGTAGTTGGACACAGATAGAGGAAGACCTAAAAACACAAAGCACAAGCATGTATCAATTACAAACATTAAACAGTACTTTGCAACATTTTTAGGACCTACCACCTAACCAAAATTATGACATATTACCTCCAAACATTTATACTTTTTCAGAGAAGGTAAAGGAGCCCTGCAGAGGCTCAGTAATACTGTCATGCACTCCCTGTGGTAACATTGTCAAGGTCAATATTTCATTGTTGACACTCAGCTGCAAACATATATAATATATATTATCAGAGCAGGGCATTCCTCCTCAGTAGAAACAGAAAATAAGCATGAAGCAAGTAATATTTAAAAGACAGATGGATGTATTCAATCGAACTGCACAGGATCCTGATGACTTTTCTTTCAGAGTAGTGACAGATACACAATAGCAGAGATTAAAAGAGGAGAGGAAATAGATGGAGAGATAGAAATGAGAATCATGTGTACCAGTTGCCAAAGGTCCAGTTGGCATAGGATGGAGAATTCCCATGGTGCCATTTGGCAGTGTGACATTTCCCATGGGTCTGGTGTTGGTGGAGGCTATGAGAGGGCTCAGGCCTGTTGCCATAGGAACCAAAGGGGTGAGGCCTGTCATTGGTGTCAAAGGTGAGAGTCCAGGGGTTGCCAAGGAGAGAGGGATTAACATGCTAAGGTTTGTCCCAGGCATCATGGACATGTTCGACAAAGAACCAATACCTAGGACACACACAGGCACAGGCATTGGATGACACAGTGGTCAATATGCATTTACACACATTAGATTAGCCAGTTCAACAGCTGAAAATCCCCAAATGAGACGTAATTGTGTAACTAATTTTCACATTGTAGATCATTTAAAAAAGCATTTGGGTTCTTAATTCCCCAACATTCTTATATACCCTGTAATACTGTACCATAGGCGGGGTTGGTCATGGATGAGGAGGGGTTATGGAGGCTGAGAACAGGCAATGGGGGCTGCTTCATGATGGTTGGCAGTGCTGAGGGGAGCGGCGTACCCTGGAGTTTTAGCTTTACGAGCTTCATAGCGATGGAAAACTCCAACCTGTCCATCTTTCCATCTTTGTTCATATCAGCCAAAGACCTGGCAGACAGATAGAATACAGACAGTGAGAAAACAGTGTTTATCTATCCAAATAAAGATTTCAGTGAATATTCCCAGAGTATCCGTCATTCTAAAAATGTGAATGTGTAACCGTGTGTGTTTCTCACCATATCTCGGCCAAAACTGAAGAAGGTAGCCCTGACTGGAGGAAAAACTTCCTTGCCTGCTCCCCTACAAAAAGACACAAAGAGTAGAAGTTCTGTATTTACATGACTCATATTTGTGGCATAGGTGGATCTCTTTGGTTTAAACAGGGATTTCTCATGTAAATGCACTGGCAGGGCAATTACTGTGGCCATGATGCTCCAACAGTCTATATGTGTGTTTCTGTGTGTACCTGAGACGTAGCCCATTGTTGGGGAGAGGGTGTCAAACTTCTGATCATGTTTGTCCCTCTCCCCAGGAGTGACTGCCCATATGCTTGGACCACCTAGAGAGGAAAAATAAGTCATAGGTACTGATAAATCTAAAGCATCAGATGTAGAAAAAAAGCCACTGAAATTGTATTAATATCAAGGCAATCTGCTCAAAAAAGCAAGTTTACAAACAAGAATACATTTTACATGATTACAAAGGAGTAAGGAATCATTTTATGACTTGCAGCTTAAAGGGCTAATTCACCCAAAAATGTTTATTCACTCATTATCTATTCACCACTATGCCGATGGAGGGGTGGGTGAAATGTTTGAGTGGTCCCCCAGTTACATTAATTGTATTGGATTTGGCTGCAACACTGTTTACCCCTGAAACTCCAAAAGTGTTTTGTGGACTCAAACACTTCATCCCCCCACACTCCATCGGTGATGTAGATATTCATTTTTTTTGGGTGAACTATGCCTTTAACCACTGGACCAATACCTGGGACACACACGTGCACACACACACAGCTTTAATGACGGTTAAAAGATGGGAGAGCACTGATATTGACAAAGTGATAATGAAACTTGGTGCTGCCTGTGGTGCTGTCACTTTGTTCAGACAGGAGAGCAGAACACGCTCACACATTAACTACTATTTACAGAGTCAAGGCTGACTACACATCCACAGTCACATCAGCAGATACAGTAAATAGTAATTTCACTACATCCCTTGTTTCCTATTAATTACCTGGACTGAGGCGACCCACCATAATCGCACCACAGTTTCATTATGAACCAGTTTCTTATTTCTCTTATCTCTTATCTCTCGAGTTATCACTTTCTATGTACCCGTCATCCAGGCTTTGTTGTGCATGAGAGCAAACAGCCCTTTAGCTTTTGTCCTGATACCATAAACAAAATATGGAAATAAATGAACCAACTTCATAAAGACTGCACGAGCATAGACTGCATTAAAAGTAAGCAGTTCAAGAGAGGGCCCATGGCGGGTGAGTGATTAAATCCTCACTAATGCTCACAATAAGAGATAATTAGTAAAACAGTGAATATACAGGCAGATGCAAGTGTCGCCAAATATGCATAGAACTGGAAACTATTACTCGGACAGGCACACTTTTGGCTTTGGCAGATCTCCAGGGTCTAAAACAATACACAGCTCCCTTCCCACACAGACACGCACTTCTGGTTTGCCACCCTCCTTTACACACACACACGCACACGCACACGCACGCACGCAAAAGATGGCTAACCCTGCGATGGTGTTCCATGCACCAGGCATTCACGCTCTGAATGTCAATATATTTGGCCAATCAGATGGAGCCCTGCTGCCCTAGATAATACATTAAAGATATTCAAATTATTGACAGGTGTTTCCATCAATGAATCATTGTCGGAACAAGAGAATAAGAAGAGAATAGAGAGAGAAAGAGAACTGCGTGGCGGCTCTGTCAAATCTCGCTCCGCTTCCTCCTGACTAAATTCTACTGTAGAAACGTCTAGTGATCATGTTTGTCCCGGGTCAGATTCATCAATATGAGCAGTTGAAATATTTTGAAGCTTATTTACGTTGCTAGAAGGGAAAAGTAATGCACACACACATAAACTGACTCTGCTGTTCTCTCTCTCTCTCAGCTGACGTCTCGGACTCTCTACAGTTCAAATGTTGATTTGTTTGAAATGACATCAACATGATATCAACACTGATCATCACATAATGATCGAGACTTTTCTTAATGAGTTAAATCTGTTTTCAGAGCAGCGCGTGTATTCATCAGCCACTCTCTCTTTTCCACACACACACACACACACACACACACACACACACACACACACACACACACACACACACACACACACACACACACACACACACACACACACACACACACACACACACACACACACACACACACACACACACACACTTTGTAAACTTAGTCAATATATGGAGAGCTTGAAGAGATGGCGCGCTCGGTTTGTCTTGACGTGGTTGATGCAGCGTACAGCACGAATGACAGAAACACATAGAGGACCAGTAATTTACTGACAGAACCGCGAATAAATAAATAACTTTTCATGGTCCAAACATGTATGAAAAAACATGTTCCCTGGGTGTCTGCACCCGACTTGGTGGCCCTGTGGCCAGGCTGTGAGCCTTCTCCAGGCTGTGGAGCTGTCTGTGGTCCCTGCGTCCGTAGCCAGGGACTGTTTATGTTCATCTATCGCAAGTCATATCGTCATTGCGATATTCAACAACGTTATGTCATGTTTTCCAAATATCGTGCAACACACACACACACACACACACACACACACACACACACACACACACACACACACACACACACACACACACACACACACACACACACACACACACACACACACACACACACACACACACACACACACACACACACACCAGTGGTCTTACCATTCATTTTTGCAGGTGGCAGAGACAGAGGGGGAACTCCCGGTGGCGATCTCAGCTACTGCTCGCAGCCATCTGCAAAACACACAGTCACAGTGCAGTCATCAGTCAATACTGCAGCTCACACAGGACAGCACTGGCACAGAGAGAGAGAGAGAGAGAGAGAGAGAGTGTGCGTGTGTGAGAGAGGGGGAGATTGTGGTCAGTCAGCAGAGTCCAACAGGGCTCTTCCTGTTCTCTTCAGTCAGTAGCACTCTGGCCACGTCCCAAACCTTTTAAACCTCTGGGACTTGTTCCAATAGCATCCACACTGGCTCTGTAGTGGCCACAGATCAGTGCAACACATACTGCACAGGCTCGGCTGAAATTTTCATATGAGGAAATTCGCACTAACTGTCATTTTGTCTGTTCAGTACTACGTTGGTTTAGATTTGGCTCAAGCTCCAGCAGGCACAGGCTGTGTCAGTGTTTAGCAAACATCCGTTTTAATGCAGCTGCCCAAGTTTTCTCTGCAGCAGTTGCAAAAAAGTTTTATCCTTCAGCAAATTGTAAACACCATCATCAACTGGCTATCATAGACAGGAGGCACATTGAGTGATCATCTGCAGATCAAGACTATAATGCACCGTGTGCCTGAACCTGAGGGTTTCACATCCTATTAGCATTGTGATTTGAAATTGTAATAATTTGTGAAAAAAAAAATGTCCCCAACAATTATCTACAATGGGTCACCTCAAAAAAAATGTTTGTTAAAGGACTTTATGTTGTCATTCATTCACTGTAAAGCTTTGAGCATGTCAACTACTAAATGACTAAAAGACCTATCTTACACATAATGCAAAGTTGTGCCATGCACAACACAAGGGTCTTTGCTGGTTTCAGGCCGACACAGTTGACATTTTTCCGCCCACTGTCCACGTTGTTTAAACAGCAAATCCACTTGCCCCCATCCGAGCACTCATTGCTCTGTTGGTCTTTAAAAGAGGTGTGGTCTTGTGCATTGTCATGTTGAAGCTGCAGAAGGAAATTACACTTTTGACCGACCAAAACCTGCTCTGAAGTATTACACTGCTAATTTAAGGTCACATTATCAAAATAATAACATGCAGCCAGGTGCACACAACATTAGTGCAATGCTTATAATACACCTGTACACAATTATAATAGCAATCTGCCAATGTGAGAGCACACCTAGCTTTTAAATGAATGGGATATGTCATAATCATTCTTTTACTGCATGTTATGCCCAGAACACATTATCTTATTAACCAAGAGAATAATCAACCCTTTTGAACCATGCTCCATTTTAACTAGCAAAAGTGGATTTGGACACACCCTGAATGCACATGTGTCGTGCCCTGTGATTGTTAAAATGGAGCCCTCAGAGGGTATAGCCACGTTAGCAGCTCTGTGAGGTAATACTTAGTCCTGCGAGTACAAATGCTAGTGCCTGTTCACCATGTTAATTTAGTTCTTTAGTACAGGTGAGGCTTAAGGGAGTGTCAACATTTTGCATGTATTTGGTCATAAACCACAATTTACATTTTGTCTTGTGGTGTTGGAGGAGATGTCATCTTAGTTGTTAAGATTTATCCTCTAGGGATCTTGACAATCTGTACACAATCTTCTGTCAAGAGATTTCAGTCTGGTTCAAAGTTGTAGAGAAACTACCAAATCTAAAATCTTAAAAGTGTCCTTGCTGTCGCTCTGTCACACAGGATCATGGCTTTTTCAACATCTGTTACATCATGTTTGAAACCTGTTCTTGTTGAATCATGCACAAGTGTGGAAACCGAGCAACTGTTGCACAAACCAGTTCTATGCAGAAGGAGGATCCTCATCCTACAAGGTTTTCAGTGATAAAGTTTTGAGTGAATATATTTAGTGCAAGGATAGAAGTTCCTGTGTTCCTGCTGGGTAAAAGCAATGCTTTCCAAGTTCAAATCTTTTTTTACGTGTATGCACCTTTCTCATCCTGATATTTGCAGTTGCTTTATTTTTCTTGCGTCCATCGCATGCTAGCAGTGATGTCTCTGGACACATGTACTCACTCCTTTCCAGACATTTTACGAGAGGGCGGTCAGAAAAGGTTCCGGGAGCAACTGGCTCGAACATTTGCGGAAAATGTCTCGAGGTCAGTGCAGGTCTGAAAGCAGCTAAAACTCACATTGTATACAAAACTGATATTATATTTAATTTGCCTAAAAGGTAAATAAATTGTTCTTGTGGAAACAAATACTTTCATATTCACTTCATTACAGTCCTGCCCAACACCTGCTTCCTCCGTTATTATCTCTCTCCCATCAGCCAGTCAGACTCACATGATGAAGTCGGAGGAGGAAAAGGAGGAGAGAAATTCCAATCGTTCTGCACTTCCTGCCCAGTAACCCACAGCCACAAGCATTCGCTCACACAACAGGAATCAGGAAGTGATCATTGATTTTGGTGGCGGGACAGCTTTGATGTCCCAGAAAAATATAATGGCTTCAGAGCTCAGGTTAGAAACAGTGCGAGAATTACAGATTAAGGAGTGATTTTTAGGATGCAAAATTCATGAAGGCTGACTTTGTTTACTGATATGAGCTTTCTGAAAGAGAATGCAAATGAGATAAAGGGATTAGAAATGAGTGGGCAAGACTAACAGTAGAAGAGTGTGTTGTTTTTTTTTTGAAAATGACCTGGTTGCTGCTCTCAGGGGGGCAGAGAAGAGCAAGGCAGAGCCAATAATCTACTGCCTGCCATCTGTCACTCTCTCTCTCTCTCTCTCCTCCTGGATCAAGTCTCTCTTACCTCCAGTCTCTTTTATCATTCTTTCCTTCTCCACTTTCTAACTTCTATTTAATCCTGCCTTTTCCCCTTTGTACATGTACTTTATTAACTGGGGTAGTGCATATGCAAATGTTCTTTCTTTCCTCTAGTGAGGCTTTATTCAGGTAGTGTAACCTCTGCTACACTGTATGAATTATAATGAATAAATGAGATATAGCACATAGATAAATTATTGGCTTTAAGGTTTAGTATTTCCATAGTGACAGTGACAGATGGATTGAGCTTCTCCCGAAAGGACGGCTGATTGGCCAACTGACTGACTAGGCCTGCACAGGGGACTGACTTCAGTGGCAGCCTTAGCTTTGCAAAGCTCATGCAAATCTTGTCAGATTTTTCCCTCAACATCCACTTACATGAACACACACAAGTGGTCTCTGTCTCAGTAGAGGCCTTGAGCTGCAAAATGAATACAGCATGCTCAGTATTTATGATAAACCCGCTGTGGTAGCTCCACCTAGCTTAAAAACTGACTTCATTTTCTACTTCACCAATGATGCAACAACTATGAACTAACTATGAAACTATGAACCATGCAGTTTTCACATCCTCAGAATAAAATAAAAAAAGCTCAAAATACCCTGTATTTTGCAAGAATTGTGTTACATGTTCAAATGCTTTTTTATATTTTTAAAAGTAATTAGTAATGAGAGGGGAATTGGTGATACGTTTACTTCTTCCACCACTGTGGATTATAAGTGGCTGACTGTATAGTGGTGGCTAAATACCAAACCCACTTCCTCAGAGTCTTTTCGTTTCATTTTTGGGTTAGACCTCACCCGTTTCAGTTTTACTTTTGTCCAAATCGAATATGGGACTTCATCTGTCAGTTAGTATATACAACACTGAGGAGTGTTGGATAAATAGCCTGGCTGTCCCTGACCTTACCTGCTTCACTGCAAGCTTTGAACCTTGTGTGTCAAGCTGTCTCCTTCTCACTCAGAGCACACATGTCTGCATGTTTATCCCTTATTATCTATTTAGTCCGGACCTTTTGTGCGGCACCCCGCTGCCATGTAGCTTCTACTCTTCATTGACAGAAGGTAATAAATAACACAATGAAGAATCAGACAGAGATGAAGGAGTCGCTGATGTTTTTACAATGAACCTTTTCTCCTCTCTTGATCCCACCCTTTCCTCATTTGCTGATGTCTTAATCTTCCACTCTCTCTCTCTCCATGTGTCATTGCTTATACATCATGTCTGTTCTTCTGCCCCTCAATCTATACCCTGCCAGTTGGGTGACCCTGGCCTGTCCTCATTACCACTTTGCACAAGTACCACCTCTTGTTCTAAGAAATGATTGATTTTCAGCTGCCTCGCTTGCTGACCTAACACCAGTGGCATCAACTCCATCCACAATTCTGTTTCTGCCCTAGTAGCTCTCCCCCTCTGTGTGCATGTTTGTTTTTAATACAGTAAAATTACCCATCCTCCTTTCTTTTTCCTTTGACTACCCATCTCCTCTATCAGCCCACCCCCTCTCTTCTGCAATATTATTTAAGTCTGTCTTTTCCACTCACTCCCACCATCGAGCTGAGTCTTCAGTCTTGCGGCCTTCTTTAAGTGATATTTCAGCACAGCACATCCACCCACATTGCCATAAAGCCTTATCCACCAGTGGCATTCACACATTTAGAAAGTGCTGCTCAGACCTTTTTGAGTGTGTCAAATTGGATCTTGATTCATGCTGTTTGCAATGCAGTGTTTTGCTTTCTTAAGAGGCAAGGCATGCCTCTCCCTCCTTCAGTCACTTTGACCCACCCTGATTTGTAAATATATCATGGTATGGCAGCACTGGAGAAATATATCAAGATTTGACAGGACTAGTAAACAGTTTCAGAGTCAAACTGGCTCATTACTGCTGCACTGTGGGTATACTGTTTGTGCATGTGTTTCATCAGTGTCATGGCTGTAGATTTAGGAGTGTTGTTGAGGAGTGTCTTAAAAATGGATGAGTCAAAGGGCTGGATAAACCTTCCAGCTGCTGCATCATACTGTCTGCTCAGTGTTGGGCTTGTCCAGAGGTTGTCTATGTTTATGTAATGTCACAAATGCTGCTCCAAGCATTGGCATGTATAACAGTAGTGATGATCTCAAGTGGCAATAAAGCTTTTGATAGCCTTTATTGATCATGTTAATAGTGTAATAATTACGACATTGAGGGTCGTGCTTTGAGGATACTTAGCATATAGACATTTGCATAGAGGTCAAAACCATGTTGACCAAGTGAAAGCCAGTGTCCCTTCTTCCGACTCTACTGAAACATTAAGCCACTGTTTAGTAATAAAATGACAGAAAGATATTTAGACATAAAGGAAGGAGGCAAGAACAAAAAGTCTCTCACGGTACATTTTACGATAGTGAATTTTGGCTGACCAAACCTTCAATCCCCGAACTACTGTAAACTTGTTTGTAGACAGAAGTACCAAGTGATTGTAACCGTGACATAGCTTAGGCCGTAGCGGTCGTCGTTGCAGTTTTGCTGCAGCAGATGAGGAATCTTGATTGTGGGCACGTTTTGTTGGATATCGGTCTCACAACGCTGCACACACATTTTTAACCATACTAACACCATCCTCTGTGGAAGACACTTCAACATGTATCACACATCACACCCTTCAAACTGAATTATTACCCAACAGTGCCACAAAATCTATTTCAGATATCCACACTCTTGGTAGTAGGATGCAGTATGGTTCAGGGAGGAACCCGTTGAACTTTGGTGCAGATCCAGATCAGGGGGTGGATCCAGGAATTTCCTCTTTTCACCTCCACTATAGTTATGTATGTTTGTCTGATATTTAGCGAGATAATGCAAAAACTCCTGGACAGATTACCATGAAATTGGGAAGAACCAACTAAATTTAGCTTCAGATCCCAATCAGGAATCTTCTCACTTTCTTTAATATCGCAAGATTGTAAGAGTTTTTTAAAATATTTTCAATGATTTCTCAGGGAATGAATCTTGATGAAAAAAAGGTTTATAAGGGAGTGAAATTTGGTGCAGCTTTGTTGGATATAAAGGGGACTATTGGACCTTAACAGTGGTATTCCAGTTACTATATGAAAACATCACAGACAAATCAAGAAACTGCCCTGGATACATTTTCGCAGAGGTCATAATTTGTGAACTACCAAACACTGGCAAACAGAATAGATGTGGATTTCTACATGGCTCTGTGATGGGGTGTTTCTTACAGTCACTGGTATTGAAAATGATGCTTGTGCTCTGGGTTTGTTGTCAGCTGTTTTTAATGTGACGAACATTTACATTGACAAAGACGTGATGGAGCACTGCAGCTGTATTGAGGACCACAGTCCCCCTCACATCTCGCTCTGTCTGCCTGGTAGATAAACTGACAGAGTAACATTCCCTGATCACTTGTCAGCAGCCTGAGACCTGCCTGCAACCTGCTCAACTCGTTTGAACCGAGAGGAAACTGAGAAGACTTTCCAGCATATCAGCCCCACACAAACACCAAGAAACAAAAAACAATACCCCACATCTGGCCATCGATCATAAAAGTAACACCTAATGAAGTCATAATTTAGCTAGCTAACCTAATCCCGGATCAGGACAGAAGCACCAGCTCCCCCTCTGTTAAACACTTTGTTTTTTTTATATTCCTGAATTAAAGTTGATCACGTAAACAAACGTAAACAGAGAAAAACAACACGTACTTTAAATAACGCGTGTCAAACTATCCACAGAAACATTAGCATAACAACATCAAACTCGCTGGCTTAGATGAGCAGTTTGCTTACCTCTGTGACCACGGCCCATACAAAACCACCGCGTCTGAACTTTACTGGGCTCTAAACTTACAACCCGACACTTCCGGGAGGTTCTCCAGACCCACCGTGAAGGTTTAGTATCCGAAAAGAGGAGTAAACGCTGGAGAAATGCTGAAGTTTCGCGGCGCTGCTGGTCCGAGGACCTGTTGCTGACAGCTCCGTGTGTCAGACCAACAACATGGCTGACGGCGAGTGATGTGTGGCTGTTAACGTCTCCCCTTCCACCGGGAGGGAGGAGGAGGAGGTGGGAGAGCCGGGGAGGAAGGAGCGAGGGCGAGAGTGATGGTGGGAGACGAGCAAAGAATAAAGTATAACATCAAACACATTTTGAATTTGAAGTCCTGCAATATTTCAAGATCCATGCGTCGTGCTCTTCATAGGTCGATGGAGTCCTGTTCCTAAACTCTGACATGCGTCCTGAATATTAAAGTATGAAAACGGGTGGTCACAATAAGGATGACATGGCTGATAAATCGTGTGGTCAACACTAAAGTTAACTACCATATAAAAATAATGTTTTATTTCACTGTTAGATTTTTCTATACAATTTTGTAATCCCTTACGCGCTTACTACATCTCCCGCAGTGCACTGCGGTTGCTTCACGTCACATTTCGCGACTTCTTCGAGCAAATTGCGACCTGCCGCAAAGCGCTTTTACCTCCAGTTCACAACCCAGTGCCTTGAAAGACGAGTGGGCAGCGGGATGTTCAACAAAAAGCCCAGGAGGAACTTTCGCCAGAGGAAACAAAGCTCCAGCGACGGAGAGGACCCGCGGGAGACCAGCGGTGATGGAGGCGACACTGAAATTCCTCCGGCGGGGTTCAATAAGCTGCTCAAAGTGACCCCGGGCCGCGGGATCTCCTGCAGCTCCAAGCCGGAGTCGACGCCTCCGAGGAGGGATTCGCCTGACAGCAGCGGCGGAGAGGAGGCAGAGCCGAAGGAAGTGACAGCGGGAAAAGAAGAGAGGGGGGACGATGCAGGAAAAAAGAAAACAAACACTGTCCTCAGCTTCTCTGACGACAGAGAAGGTAACTAAGATGGAGCTGGTAAACGTTAAACCAACGTCGGAGGCAAAGACACATGACATTTGTTTGACTAATGGACAACAGGTCTGAGGAGTTGCACTTTAATAATACGGCTCAAAACAACTAAGACATACCGACAGGGATTTCCTGCAAATGTAATAGCTATTACTAGATAGATTTACGTGTCACAAAACAATTCTGTGAACTGACAAGGAATGATAAAGCTGCGTGTAAATTCGGTGGTAATCCATCCAGTAGTTCTTGCCTAATCCTGCTAACTAACATACAGACAGACAAAAAACAAATGCAAGGTAATAATTGTACTCGGGACTTGGAGGTGACAGGGTGTAACACTGTACAGGATGTTTGTGCTCACTGATCTCTGGTTTTCTTCTCATTGTCTCAGCTGAAGAACCAGCATTTAGACTGAAGAAGTCCTCTGATAAAGCTGTGCTGTTCCAATCCAGGAAGAAGGAAGCTTCACTTGCCAAGACCACCAACAGCACAGGTAGGATGCATGAATGGATCATGTCCAAAAATGCTCATGACCCTTAAACGCTGTGACAATAACCAATACATATATTCACTATGTTGCTAGTGTATTTATTACATACAACCAAAACAGTCGTATAGCAGTCCAATACATTAGTCCTGCAAATAAGAAACTACACTAATGAAAGGTACAATGTTCAGGTTTGTATGAAAGTAAAGAAATTCTTGAATATACACCAGAACACCTCCCAATGTATTAGCAGTGAGCACGTTATCAGATGTGATCTCTTACAGTGGAATATTGTTCAAAACTCAGATTCTCAGCTAACAAACTCAACATGTCTCAGTTATTAATGTTATTAAAACCAAGTAAAGCAAAGATTTTCAACTTATCTCTGCAATTGTCAAGATAATTATGCAATAATGTTGGACAGCATCTTCATACATACAAATATTTCCCTCTTCTCTCTCCCAGCCCCAGCTGGTGTCAGTGTCCCACCATCTGTTTCCCCCCGGCAAGATTCTGACAGTCAGTCTTCACCACATGGTCTGAACAATAGTGATGACAGTGAAGATGATGATGATAATGATGACGATGATAGTGACAGCAAGAAAGATGACGACGACAGTGATGAAGGTGGTGCCAGGTCTCCCTCAGCTAGCTCAGCTTCGGACTCCAGCCGCTCTCCTGCTAGACCAGGTGTGTGTTTTTGTGGGACTATACTGTGTGTGTATGTCAGAGAGTAAAACATTCACAGAGAGATAGAGTGTGCATTTTGGGGTTTTAAATTCACGGATGGTTGGTTGGAAGTTTGTATTTCACAGTTTCGCTGACATTTCCTTTGCATTAATTAGCATGCGCATTCCTGCACTTTCATGTCTGTTGATTTTCATTTAGTACGTATACCCAACGCTGAAGCGATCCTGGCAGCCAAGAGGCAGCGTCAGGCCGTTCGATCCCAGAAAGAGTACATTTCCCTGGGCAGAGATGGCCAGAGCTCCGCAGGTAGCACCCCAGATCACTACAGCAGGGACGACGATGATGAAGAAAGAGTCAATGATGATGATGATGAACCAGATGATCATGAGAGAAGAATCGAGTTTGCCCCACGACTGAAGAGCATCAGAGAGAGGATTGCAGAGAAGATTGGTATGTGAGGGGGAGAGAAAGGGAAGATGGGGTGAAGAGGGGAGAGAGAGGAAGGGGATGATTAAATATAATGTATGTTCTGATGCATAAATGTATGAGCTGTCAAATCATAATAGATCTAAAAAGATGCGTGTTGGTATATTGCATATCTTGTTTATTTTTGTGTAATCTAGGAGGGAGTGATGGCAGTCTGTCATGGACTGATGGGGAAGAGCAGGAGCTTTGGGAGGAAACACAAATTGGGAAGGGAGTCAAGAGACATCCAGGACAACAGGTACAAAAAGCTCTATGAAACACCTTCCTGTCTTTTATTTTACTTTTTCCTGTTTAAATCTTTCTCACACCTTTTTAAAAAAAAATAAAAGTTTTAAAGTTAAAGTTTTCCTTTTCTCGTGTCACTTTTCTGTGTTGCACTCTTTCTGGATTACTCCTTTGTCCCAGCCAGTGTGCAGATGGGCTTACAGCAGTATAGTTTCCCTTTCTGAAGACTTCTACCTGCAGAGTCGCTTCTCCTCTCTGCTCAGCAGGTTTGACATCCTTTATCCTCCTGTCTTCTTCCTCTCAGAGCCCATCTGGCAGTGAGTCCAGCAGCTCCAGCATCAGCAGGCGAGACAGACGAAGACAAAAGATGAGAACAGCAGGGGCCAGAATCTCAAAGACCCTTCCTTCTATCAGTGTTTCAATGGTCAAGAGGAGGATCACTGGGAAGTAAGTTTTTTTTTCTATGTATATCTGCCTTTATATCACACCATAAAGAATTTCAATATAAGTGAAATAACAGTTTTGGTTCAGATCTATTTTTCATGCTCATGTTTTCTTTTCTCCTGTATTTATTACTACTCCGTACCTAGCAGTACTTTTGCTGTAATCAAACATACACGACACAAGTTTTCCTCACTTTCCTCTCTTTTTCTTCTTTTGAGACTGGACTCCCTGAAGGAGGTGCACAGAGCACGGCAAGCAGAGTTGCGGAGGATGGAGGGGGATGTTGAAAGTGCTACAACCTCAGTGGAGGCGCTGAGTGAGAGTTCCTCAGAGAGGCAGCTGAAGTTCTACAGGAGCATGACCCTCTATGTCCACAACCTTTTGGAGTGTCTACAGGAAAAGGTAAATAATTAATGAGTTTCCAAATAATCGCTACTGTCTCTACTCTATCGCTATGTCAATAAAAATATTAAAGTTGATAGAATTAAAAACAAAATGCATTTTTATATTCAAAGATGATGATAGTTTTTCAATCAACTGCGTGTCAGTAAGAACTGGTTGCGGAGCCTGACTTGTGATTGTCAGGCTGATAACCAGCCTTCAAGTTTTGGTTGGCAATGTTGTTGGAAGGATTGCTTTATTTCATGATTTTTATCTGGTGGGATCTGATTTGAAAAAATCAATACAACCAGTGTGTCACCAGAAAGTTCCAAACCCAAGGCAAGTGATGCTGAGCATTTTTAAGACCTGACCAGTGGTCTCACATTGTGCAAACCAGAGACTCCCCAGCAGCTGACTGTGGTCCAAGTCAGCTGTCGAATCTTGGATGATGCAAAACCAAAGGAGAATAATGTCTGTTCATTAAATGTTATACTCTTCATCAATCAAGAGATTTTGTCTTACACCAGCAGCCTGTAGGAAACACTAAGGCCCCCCTTTTGGAAGATGAATGGTGGTAATTTTCTGACTGAGAAAACTGTGTTGACTGTAGGTTGTGGAGATCAACTCTTTAGAGCTGGATCTTCACACTGTGCTGTCTGACCAGATGGATGAGCTGTGTGCTCAGAGAAGACAGAAGGTCAAGGAGCAGGCCGAGCGTCTGCAACAGCTCAGCTGTGAGTTTTATGATTCAACTGTAAACATTCCTCTTGTGCTTTTTATTACACACCACATCCGTGTGTTTTTTTCTATTCTGAATTCTAGTCAGTAAGAGACTGGGTTTGTTTCATGAAAGCAGAGTTGAAGTCCTGTGTGACTTTTTGAATCCACATTCGAAAGTGTGGGTCAATTCTCCAAGTGATTACATTGTGCCAGTCCAACAACAAGATAGCAAACAAGTGAAATTGGTTTAGTCCTTTCTTTGTATTGTTTCCCAGAAGAAACATTTCAGGCAGAAACTCTCGGCTGTAGATATGGAAAGTAAAATAGAATCCAAGAAGGAATGTTGGAATTAAGTGCATTTTTCACCTCATTTTTCAGATAGCACAGAGGAACAGGGTGGAAGCTCAGCCAATGGATCAGAAAATCAAGGGTGAGTATAATAAAATAACTTTCAAAACCCATTTTCCATCTTTGGTTTATAATTCTTTCAGATGCTATATTAAATATATTGTACCCTCAATCTACAAGATTTCTGAAATAGAAAATTGGAAATGGCTACATAATTAATTTATTAAAATCCAGTCTACCAATATTACAAAATAGGATACATTCAAGTTTAGTTGAATAGCTCCTCTGCTCTACTCTTACACACAAACACAATATTTGTCTTGTGTGTTGCAGTGGCACAAGCACTGAGGAAGACTCTGATATCCCTGAGGACTCCCAACCTTCAGCAGAAGAGGAAGAGCAGCTACAGAAGGAAAAGGGTAAATACGAATTAGTTAAACTCAAATCTCATCTGATCAACAGTAAGCGTAATCCCTTTATTCTAAAAATGCAGCTTTAATACTGTTAAGTGTTAAAAACAGATACAAATCCAAATGTATCATGTCCAGGCTGAATCACTGATCCATTTGTTGCTTCTCTCTCACTCACTCTTCTTCACTCTCTGCTTCCTCTCCAGCTGATATCATGTTGAGGTCCCAGGCGTTGTTTTCGGACGTTCAGGATGACTTCTGCGATGTTAAAAAGATTCTGTCTCGCTTTGAAGAATGGAGAGGATCTTACTCTGACTCTTACCACAGTGCCTACATCTCTCTGTGTCTGCCAAAGTTGTTGAACCCGATCATTAGACATCAGATGCTGTCGTGGAACCCACTGAAGGTTTGCACACAAACACAGAGGTTTAGTGAATTCATACACACCTGGCATTACACAACACATGTTGTGTGCCTAATGTTATGGTTGTCTGTGTGTCTCAGGATGCCAGTGGGGACTTTGAAAACCTCCCATGGTTCCCAGCAGTGGAGACTTTTTGTCATGGACATGGCCACGAGGAGCTTGAACACACAGACAGAGAGACGTTGTCTAATGTCATAGAAAAGACTGTCCTACCCAAAATGACTGGTAACATACACCCACTCGCACACTCATGCATGATCTCTGACTTTTCCCACTGTTCTACACTCCTTTCCACCACTATTAAGTAATAGATCTATTTATCTATTAACTAATAGATGCACAAGTGCCTGAGAACTATATTTTTTATAATTGGAAAATTATGTTAATATTAGTAACTACTTTTACATTTTAATTTTGTGTTTTAACAATACCCTCAGTATATCCATGACTTTCATCTAATTTTAGGCTTACTGTACATGGTTTCCACGAAGACAGAGATACTTGTACTAGTTGCAGCATCTACTATATTTTTATCCTCTTCATGGACAAAATGTTTCTCATCTCCCTTCTCTACTTCTTGCTTTTCCACTGAATGCTCCGGGCCCATGGTGCTTGTTGTAGAGCAGGCTAGCGTTCAGATCTGAGTGATTTGTCATGTTTGCTATTCACCCACCGTTAAACATTCCATCCACCTCTTTGGCTTGTATTACACGACAGATGTGAGAAACTACAGAAGCCTCATTCTCTGTCTGTCTTTGTTCTGCTCTGATGCTTAGCCTTTGTGGAGCTGGTGTGGGATCCCATGTCCCGTCAACAGTCAGCCTGTCTCACTGATGTGTGTCACAGCCTGAAGGAGGACTACTCCATCTTTGAAGGAGAGCAGAGCAAACCAGTCAAGGTACATTAAACACTCACACGTCAGGTTTCTATATTAATCAGCACAGAAACCATCCTGCTTCTATCCTGTCCTGCTATTTTAGCTGATTTTTTTTAAGTTACATAAATGAATGTCTAATATCTAACAATTAAGTGGTATGGAAAAAACTTTAAACCAAAATACATATAATAGATTGCATGTCATATACACAGTGTATGAACATGTTTGTATTAACATTGTGTGTTTTTGTCCTGTGCAGACGTTCATAGAGGCTGTGGTGAGGAGACTGAGGAGCTGTGTTGATGACGATGTCTTCATCCCTCTGTACCCAAAAAAGTTAGTTTGGTTTTTGCCACTTGAAATTAAAGCATCTTTACTTAAATGACTTGCAGTGACAAAGCAGGTTTGACTTCACCTCAGTGTCCTTCTTATTAAGCACACTACAACACAATGATTTCACAAAGACGTCTGTTCTTGTCTTGACCAATTATCCAATATACGTCACATGTCTCTGCTCAATCGTTGAGGTAGTTTTTCAAAGTTCAGGTCAATCAAAATGGTGTCGAATGATGTTATGATTTATTTATGCTGTTTGTTTTTCTATCCAGGTTCTCAGAGGACAAGTTGTCTCCTCAGAGTCGCTTCAGGGAACAACAGTTCTGGACGGCCATAAAAGTACTGCTTTCTCTAACAAATTAGGTATCTTATATTGTCTCTGTTGTACCATGTGGGGGTGCTAAAGCTGAGTTGTTTTTGTATTTCCATTAGCTACTAGGTAACATGGGGAAATGGGCTTTGCTGCTTCCTGAGACTTTACTAAAGGAACTGATGTTGGACAAACTGCTGAACAGATACCTGATGATCGCTCTGTGCAGTCAGACTCAACCCAGCAATACTAACCTTGCATGCAAGAAGGTATTTTGAATTTATATTGTTAATGTGGAATGTATCTATGCACCAGTATCTATTTCCCCCTCTTAACCTACACTACTCTCTCTCTCTCTCCCCTCTCCTCCTACTAGATTGGAGATAGTCTTCCCATCTCTTGGTTCAAAGGTGTGAGCGTTTGTTTGCCTCAGCTCCAGAATTTTGAGAACCATCTTGTTCAAAAAGTTCATACCATCTGCAAACAACAGTCTCCTAAAGATGCAAACACGAGGTAATAAAAACACGTTTCCATAAGAAAGAACTTTTAGAATCGCTGGCAGCTTAGTCCATGAAATGAGAAAAAAGTCTTCGGTCAAGTTCTTCTGTCTCAAGTTTTAACAAAATATTTTTTTGTGAACAAGGTCACTTAAAAATCTAGTATGCTCCACATTAAAATTAGATTTACTGGAGGGAACATGTTGGAGTGTTTTTAGTTTGACATATATTCTGTGTACTATTATTTTATTGGTTAAATAACTACCAAAGAATATCAATTTATTTGTTGCCTTTTAAATCAAAAATGTCCTTTTTTGAAGAAGCTGTATATTTGTGGTTACAAACATAACCCCAAATATAAAACCTGCTCCCCAATCGTGTAATATGTGCAGCATCACAACTTTAAGTGAAACATGGCAGATCTTTTTGTTTTAGTTGTCAACTTTATGAATGATCACACATTGGGTTCATACGTTTATAACAAGATCATAACTAATTCTCTAACTCAGATATTTGCTGTTTATTTCAGGTCTGTTGTGGTTGAAGTGCTGCAGCTTCTGAGCAGAATCAGGTGCAATGACTCCATCCTGGCCATAGCAGAGAAATACCACTATGAAGATGTCGTCTACTCTCATCAGCTGCTCAACCAAGACACGGAATGATGCGTTGTTAAATGTGGTTGAAAATAAAATATATGGCAACAAATGATAAACCAAGGAAACAACTTTAAGAAATTATGTGTAAAAACTATTTTTAGTCATGAACATTTTTGCTATATGTTTTGTACATGAGAACTGTATTTTTATGAATAAATATTTGCATTTTGTCATTAATATATCTAGAGTTTTATTTAAAATCCTTCTATTCCCTGTCATTCTTTACACATTAGTGACTTTCTGCTGATACCTATGGTCTCTTTTATGAGAGGTGGGGCACTGGACAAGTTTCCATCATATCACAGGACCAACTGAGAGACAAACAACCATTCACACTCACCTCTGCTCAGCATAGTGTCAATCTGCATGTCTTTGGACTGTGGGAGGAAGCCCACAGAGACAAGGAGAACATGCAAACTCCAAACAGAAAGACCCCCCCGCTGGACGGGAATTTGACAGAATTTCGATAGGTTTGTGAAATTGTTTTCACACCCGTTTGCTTCCATAAGCGACATGTATAAAATAGTAAAGCCTGGATGCATGTAAGTGCATTACTAACTTTCCCATAAAACTGTAAGAAAGACTCAAGACTTGTTTCTATTATCAGATGATTTTATTTATGAGGACCATACAAAGCAAAGCACCCCAAAACTGCCACATGCACATGATGCTCAAAGTCTCAAAAACAAGTCTGAACTGAGATTAACCTTTTTCTATGTGGGTGAAATTTATCCAGTCCACATGACCAACAACCCCACAAACAAACGCATAAACCCAAACTTTCAACACACACCTGTAAACTAAACAGCAGAGGATCTGTTCAGTTTCATGAAGTCACTCATGCCGTTTTGTGCACAACCAGCTGGATGCATTTTCTGACAAGGCCCAAAAAGCAAACAGTGCAGCAACAGTCAGCTACAAAAAAAACCCCAAACATTCGAGAGAGTAGGATGACTAGGCCAGGCAAGGCTAGCATGTACGTGCACACACAGCAGATTTCTAATTGTCTATTGACAGCTTCACTTCACTGAATCAGAACAACAATAGTCATGTCCTTGTACACGTAAAGCTACGGTGTGCAACAGGGACAACACACAACTAAAGATTGTAGACGTTTGCTTTTCTTACAATTACAGATGTTTTTTTTCAAATACAGTTTACTACATCTGTTGCACTGATATCAACCTACTTTTCCAGTCATCTCTTATCTGGGATCATTAGAGTTGATAATATGAAGCCATCTGCCTGCTATACTATGGTTTAACATTATGGGTCATTAAAGGGAACAGGAGAGTTTTAACCATCTACTCATGTTTAAGTAAATCACAGGCAGACGCATGACCATGTCAAACTGAGGAGCATCTTTTATTGGTCACCGTGTCAGAGAAATGTTGATAATTGAGGGAACTAAATTCTGGCCAAAAATCTTCTTTTCACTGAGTCATTGGAGACATGTTAAAACTCTTTACACATAATTGTTCTTTTACTGTCCTTGGCTGGAAAACACTGCTACACTTTAGCGGTTTGTTTTTCAAGCAGAGGGTTAATAGTACATTCAAGCCAAAAGAAAACGGGCAAGTTTCTGACCAAACGAAAAGGATATATGCTGAAAGTACCATCAACCGCAGCATTAGAACTCAATCTGAGAGAGTCCTCTCATGAAGTTTTACACTTCCCAGTTTTTATTATCAATGTTAGTAAGTGCTCGGAAAACCTGGAGTACGGCCTCAGGGAGGGGACAAACTTTAGATGACGGAGAACTGAATGCCGTGTTTGTTGAGGCGGTCGACCAGTGTGGTTTTTGCAAACGCAGCTCCTGGAGTGTACACTCCTCCCCTGGAAACGAAGGATAAAAAGATTAACTGAATTCACGCTGATGATAAAATACAGTCCTATTAAAAATCAGACATAAATATACTGTAGCAATATCATCCATGCTGCTTCTATTTTTCTTTTATTAAAATTAACTGGATACACACATTTAACTCTATCTGTTTATTCACAGATTATCAATCACCCTATTCCTGCAGTCATGATGTGTTGTATTTGAGTTTACAGGCAGTCATTACAGGTAGATTTGTGGTATGTATATATAAAATATTATATATAATATGTGGCAGATTTGTGGTGTGATAAACTCACTTCTTGGGCAAAGCTGTGGATTCATTGAGGATGGTGAGAGCAGCTTGAACCATGGCAATGGGTGTGGCCACATATCCACACTCTGAATAATAGGAAGACAAATAAACATTAGACAGACATGTCAAGGAAGGTGTTAAACAGGTCAGTTGACCTCATTAAACGTTTGTTTCAGTCTATGTTTTGTTCCTGTGTTATTGATGGGTGTAACAAAATATTATATAATTCTGCTGCATGCACCAGCTACCCTGCTTAAGCCACACATTAAATACTGTTTGAGTGAAACCCAAATTAAATCATTGATACAAAACCTGAATTAAATGAGGACTTTAAATATCCAGTTACCTGGTCCCTGAACCAGGGTGCGGATCTTGGCATTAGGTTTCCCTTGCGAAGGGTCCTGCCCCTCAGTGTATCCCTCTCCATAGAACGCAAACTGGAAGGATGAGGCCTCCATCTAATACACACATGGATTCTTATTAACATGTTTAATTAGCCAAAGCTTATTAAGACTAAGAATTGGTGTATTGAATAATATCCAAGTCTTTTCTGTGGTATCAACACTTCACCTGCTTTCTGGTTGGTCCGGCCTTAGAGAAGAGTCCAAAGGAGAAGAACTCTGGGTGCTGAGAAGGTTGGGGACAAACAACAGACAGACATTACTCAGTTTGTGATTTCTAAAAGGTAGAATATTCAGGTATGAAATGTGAGGCTGTATAATGTGATTATGCACGGCAAGTTTGTTTACCTTGATGAGCAGGTTGCGCCCAAAGCTGAACTTGACCAGGAACCAGAACATCATGCCAGCAAACAGCAGCTTGATCATGTTGCCAATGCCTCCAATTCCTGCATACGCTCCATACTGAACCTAGAGTAGATAATGCATGTTGTCTTAATCTGAAAAGAACAGTGTTGAGGTAACGTTCCTACACACAGGCATGTTTCATCGTTTGTTATTAATTCCAGTTTTTCCATAGAAATATGCTCATTGGATTGATTCACAAGGCTAAGCCATCTTTTTCCAAAAACTTACAATCATTATAAATCTCAGCTATTCGATGATACCTTTGTGCAAGACCAGCCTTTTAAGAATTTCATATATATGTTAATCATTAGTGGAAAATTTAAGTATAGGGAAAAAAATGAAGAGACTGACTGGTGTGGCCTGATTTTCCTCGACCAGGAAGCGCTGACTTCTCTTCACAACAGAGGGATCAGAGCCCATGAAGGGCACCGTATACTGCTGGATCTCATTACTGAAGAACAGGGATCCTCTGCAAATACACACACAAGCACGGAAAAAAACGGAAATCTCATCACAGATATCACATCAGTATGTTTGTGCAAATAAGCAACCGGAAATAATTCCCATGTACCTGCAGATTCCCATGTCTGCAGCTATCAAGTGGTTGCCTTTGTCAGCTTAGGAAGTTACTTAAATTAATAATCTACCTACCTGCGTTTCATTTTAGAGCCAATACTAGGGAGAGGTTTGTGATTAAACTTCCTCCTCAGACCCTGCAGCTTGGAGCCATCTGCAAAACCATAGACAGCAGATTGCCATGTGCCATCGTGGATACACCCGCCCTGAAAGAGGAAACCAAAGTAACACACACACATACAGAAAGAGAAAATATGGAGCACATAAAAAAGGAGAAATATGTGATGCAATAATAAAAATGAGTAATTCGTGTACAGAAATCCACAACACGGATTTATGGGAAATGTAGTTACATACATCAGGTCCTGAGCCAACAGTCAGAAAGCTCTCCACTGCAGTGAGCGTACCTGTGGATGAACACAAACACACACACATTTTGGCAGAGGCTAATATAACAATGAATCATTACATTTTACCCATAGAGAGAGAGACTGAATGGAAATCTACATATCAGTATCCAGAGGGTGGGGAGGGGTTATTTTTAATGCTATTGTGTGCATGTGTTTATACGGAATGTGCATGTGAGAAAGTGCATACCCTTGAACTGGTCCCTGGTGTAGAGGACTCCCATGTCTGCGGGTATGGAGTCGAAGCCACAGCTCCCGATGATGTAAACACCTTTTTCAGCTGCCAGGCCGCTGTAGTTTAACTGCATGCCCTCTAGAAACTGTAAACAGAAAAACAAATGAATTAAAACTTTTAAACAATGATTATTTTTAACAGTATTGAATTCTTTATGCTTTATTAACAATCGTATGAAGCATGGTGAAGATCACCTTCAAAAATAAGAGTGGAGTTCACTTGAAATATGAAGGTCAGTATTGCTTTCTTACACTTTCAAGTTTTATCCTGAACTTGTATCACAAAAGGGGTGGGATAGATTCTATAGTTTCAAAGTCTCCTTCGGACCTAAGAGATACAGCCTTAAAACACACAGACTTCATGTTGGACCTTCAGAGTGCTGTCTTTGTTTCAGTGAGACATGCTGCTTTACACAGACAGGCATCTAACAGCAAGGGATAAACTGCTGTCCTGCAGCCAAGTGAGAGATCATTTTGTCTAACAAGCTACAGCATGAAAGTCAGTAAGTCTCCAATTTAATCCAAACACAAACAACAGCTAAGCCCAATGTTCGGACATCTGAGGGCTGATCCTCTGAGTCCAGCCCTGAGAAAGGCTGAGTGATAAGACAAATAAAACACACGGCAACAAAAGAAAAAGAGCCTGAGCTGAAGCAAAGAGGGTAAACACCATTATATTTAATGTATCCAGTCATTCATTAATTAGTAGAATTCAGTTTCCTAATGAGAGACAAAGTGCTAGAATCCTACTGTTTGTTGTGTCATATTTTTTAATATATTCAGCTGTGACCTGTTGGGAATAAAGAGCTGCTGGCAGCTGAGGGTGAAATAAACAGATGAGGTTAAATCAAGTTTATTTATAGACCTACAGTATTACTGTGGCCTCACAGTCCCACCAGTAACAGCCCGATGATTTTGACAATTTGCAGTTGAAACAGATTTTTAGATGTCTAGTTTAAAGGGCCCATATTTTACACCTTTCTGGGATTTCATTTGAGGTATTGGTCCCCCTAAGATGATATATCAGTGGTTTAAAGTCAAAAAAACTGCTGCAATGTGTATTTCCATGTCCTCTCTTCTGCCTCTCTCTGGAGTTGCAGACAGGACAGGCTGTTTTCGCCTGCCTCGAGCCCCTCCTCACTCTGGTAAACACAGCTGAAAGTCATGTTGTTATGTTTGCAGCAATAGAAGGCAAGCCACATATTTACAGTCGGTTACAACAGGACATTTCTGAACAGTAAGTTACACCGTCCTACTGTTTGTTCACGTTTTAGCAGGACAGTCGGCCAATGTAGGAGAAACATCCCGAGTTACAGTACGGAGTTTCACAACGGAGTTTCACTACGGAGTAACGTCTGCATTACTCCATACTGAGCACAGCGACACGTCAGAAGAAATAAAGCGCAACCGCTGGTCTCGAACAGTAACGTTCTTAGGAGGAATGTGCACGGACACATTCTCTTCCTTGCATCCCTCCACGCTGCAGTGTTTCTTCAGTGTTGTTTGTTGTGGTTAGCCTGTGGTAGCTAACAAGCTGCTAGCTCAGCAACAGGTCTGCTTGGTGTCGCGTTCGGTGGGGAGGGGTGGTGGAGGTGACGGGGAGCGGGGCTGGTGGGTTCAGAGGCTGGCCTGGTACCGGCTGGGTGGGTGGGGCGGAGAGACGAGTGCGATCCCATATGACTCATACGGGGGAGGAAGTACCAAACGAAATGTTTCAATAACATATTTCTTAGAATGGGCCGAGTGAAAAAGTCCGCAGAGTGACTGTTTTCATACTTTGAGGGTCCCTACTGACCCCCTTCAAGTAACTACGGATAGTAAAAGCCCAGAAAATTTATTTTACACAATATGGGCCCTTTAAAAATATTGCGCAAGAGCATATTTTATATATTAAGCTATATTTCAACAAGAACATGTAGTAAATTTAAACAATACCTGAAACAAGTTGAGACTAAATGTAGCCTGTATTTTAAAACTAATTTTAAAAAGTACAGTTTTTAGCTGAACAACAATCATCCAAACTCAGACATATTCACATAATCTCCAATATGATATGATAAGATAATGGGACATTTCCCCATAGTGGGTGTTATGGAAGTTTTCTGGAAGCTGGTGAAAGGAAAACTCAGGCAGCAGCTGATGTCTTATGCAGAAGGTTTTAATGTAGACTTGATGCATCAAGGAGACCAGAAGGTGAAACAAAATAACAACGCTAACAGAGCAATAGCAATTGTTAGTCTAAAGTATGCATTCCTAAATCACATTGTGTCCTTACTTCTTGCCCCTGGTGTCTCTGTCTGGGGCATCTGAGTTAGATATGAAAGTCCCTGAGTGTAGACACTACAAAGTGCTGTTGGTTGGCCCTTTATCTATAACCTGACCTTGGGTACTGCGACGAGAGAGAAGGGAGTATGCGTGGAATTAGACAGGCAGTATTCTCACAATGGTATTGTGCAGATGTAAAGTGTGAGGATCGTCAAAAATTCCTCAACCAACTGTTATATCGTATCTCAACTATGTCAGGAATATTATATCAGTGCAAGAAATAAATTATGTGTGCTAAACCATTCTTAATTTATAAAGATTTTCTTTGCAAGGGAACTGACTTAACGTCCATCGAGTCAAAGTCAGTGAACAGATTTGAGTTTAAACTGAGGATAAGTCCACAATCTGTAACAATTGAGTGTGAAGACACAGATCACCGTCTTCCTCTTTATATTGATGACTGACTGTTAAAAGAGGAACATTAGTAAAGAGAGGGTCTTGGATAACAACAAACAGCCTATCCAACCACGATTTGGATAGGCGATTTCCTATCAAATATGCTCCTTAATTATGCTTTGGCAGCAACTGCTTATTAAGTTCACTGAGTTAAATTCACACTGTACATTTCTGAAAAGGAGAAATCTGCTCCAGAGAAGTCCCCTCAACTTTCCCTCAGAGTTAATAAAAACGGAGTTTTCCCTAAACCTGCCTTTTGGAACAAACTCCTGCAGTACAAGGTCCAGTGACAGCATGACGGAAATAGTATGCAAAAGGAAAAGTGAAGGTAGGTCAGTAATTCAAGCTTTAAAAAACTACAAGCTGAGTTCCAAGCTTTATTCCTTCAAGTCAGGCAGATTAGTGATGGAAGGAGAGAAAGGTTATATCACAGCCTTGTTTCAGTTCACAGGCATGATGAAATTAAAAACGTCTACCTTGTTAGGTGTATGATTTGTGTCAAAGCAAATAAAAGGGCAAAGATAAATAGATACACACGTACATTACAATACAATACAGAGCTATACATACCTGAGGCTCTCCAGATATGTCAATGTGGTGAGCTCCATTCTCCACACAGGCTTTGACCACTGGCTCACCATAGAATCTGTACTATAGAGACAGAAAGAAAGAGAAAGACAGTTATTAATTCACATTGTTACACTTTTTAATCTCTCTGAATTTGTCCAATGGTCAGTTCCCCATTATCTATAAATAAGTGCTTAAGACAAAGTGTTATGGTGTTGGATGTGATAGGAGGAGATGAGTCTTTAAGAGGTTCAAAGTAATCTTATAGGTTGTCTGATGGTGTAATGTTACAACATAACTGCAACAGGTAAACCCTTTGTCCTTGTTTTATATCCATCTCTACATTGTAGTATAGCAGTAGTTAGAATAATAATAATACTAATCATGTTAAAAATGAAAAACCAAAAAGACACAAACCCAAAAAAGGAACTACAATTCATTCAGTTGAGTCACTGCACAATGTTGGCTCAAGTTGCGCACCACATAGTCACTTGCAGTGCAAGGTACATTTTTTCTGATTAACACTCCCCGTTTGTTCTTCATAATATTTTGTAAGATATGTGGTTTACGTAATACTATGTGGTGTGTTTCACTCTGGTAATACCTGATTTATTATCTTTATGCTCATACAGAAAAAGATGAAGATGGATTTGTATTGTCAACATAAAAAACAAACTGAAGATTAAGACAAAATGTCTCCTCATGACTTCAACTCTCTGCCTTAGTATTAACTCGCCTGGCATGTTGCTGCTGTGTGCAATAGAAGTGGCTACTGTAGTGAAAGAATTCAGTTTGAAACAAGAACCTGAATGATGCACAGGGTGTGAAGCAGTGGAGCTGGAAACCAACTATCCATGATTTTGAGACAATGCAACACTTGTGTGCTGCAAGTCAGTGGCCTTCATTGTGTGAATGCGAGTGTGCGAGCGAGTGTGTGTGTGACCAAGCAAAAGAGTAAGACAGAGCGAGAGAGAGAAAGTTGGAGATAAGTTGAGGTACACTGATGCCAAAGGGAAAATGCCACTGTGTGATGGTGCATTGAGACAACATGAGGAAAAATTAGTTTGCGTCAAGCCAAAACTTCAAAGTTGTTACGAAAAATAAACACAGGCACAAAAATGTCTGTGGAATCGTCTACTTACAGGCCCCACACAGTTGAGAACAATCACTGCCTGTTTGCACATGGCTGCCAGGGAGTCTGGCTCTTCTACATCTGCCACGATGATGTCTACCTCTGACCTCAGCTCGGGTTTACCTGCACACAAACACACGAGGATAGGTGCTATAGTATATTTAAAGAAACGTTCATGATGCAGTTACCTCAGCATTAACTCTATTACACTTCTACTTTAGATCAAAGATGCCAAACAGTTAACCCTCCATAAATGTCCTCAGCTGATTTGCCTTTATCACCATAAGCAAAATTCCCCTGAAAAGTGTGTTAATGTATTTGAATGGGTTTGATAATAAAATAAAGCTGGCCTCAAAAGAGGACGTTATAAATGCTTAGAAACTGGAGTGATAAAAGTGCTCAGTGAAAATATATAGAAGGATATAGGGATTAGAAAATGTGCCATTATAACAACCTTATCTAACGAGCAACATCAAATGATAACACATGCCCTGACACAGTTAAACCCTAAATTGTTAAATTGCAGTAAGGTCTGCAGTCCCAGACAATGTGTGGAGCAGTTTGAAAAACCCATGGAGAGTTACCAGGTATAATATTGCATGAAAATACATGGGGAGAGAACATGAATAAACACTAAACAAGTGTGTGTGTGTGTGTGTGCGCGCGCGCATGCGCGCGCGTGTGTGTGTGTGTTGGCAGAGAATTGTACAGTGAGCGGGTTTGTTCCATCAGCTGTTGCACACTCCCTGAAAAGAAGCGTCAAAGAGGAGGGGACAACAGAATAACTATCTAATCCTGGAAACTCACATTACTATCATGACAGCAGAATCACTCCCTGGTCTTCATCTGGTGTTGGACTTAATTTTCCATGTTTAGCATGTTGCTTGGATACAAATCCACGGCCTGGAAAATTACTGGCATACTAAATGTAGAAAGTACATATTTCTAACATTAACTGCATTAAGGTAAATTCAATTTCTAGTTCTGTTAACGCTGAAATGATGAGTCATTAAAGAAAATACCAATGGCTTCATATTTTAAATATTTATTGACAATTTAAGTGGTTTAAATAAGCATTGTTGGATACAGCTCAGCAAAGGGAAGAGTTTTTTGTTTTTCTATATTTTGTGTGATTATAAATTGTATATCTTTGTCTTTGACTGTTAGTTGGGCAACACAAGTCACTGGGTGACTCTGTTTTTACTGCACCGCAGATCTGTTATAGAACAGATTAATTGCAGCTCTAATTTCTATCTTTGGAGTCATCGAATACTGAAATAGAGCTGATCATCTGACAATGTACTAATAATCTGACTAAGCATTTACAGTATGAAGCAAGAAATATAAACCAGTTGCTGGGTAGTTTCAGCAAGTGTCCATTTCTACAATATATACACTTTAGAGTGCATATTTTTGCCACCTAATAAGACTAATTATGCAACTGCAGACATAAAATCTTGAGCATAAAGTTTTTAAAGATTAATTATAGGGATGGCTTGATTGATTAATTATCATTTATTTATGTAATCGCTTGTGGCGGCCTAAAATACTGATGCACCTCCTACTACGAACAGCTATTATGATAATAACAGTTTAAAAATCGTTAACTTTCTGATGCAACCTCGTTTGGACTTCGGAGTTCAGGGTCAAAGTCATCATGTCAAACTGATCATAATCCACGTGTCAAATTTAGATCGATCATCTTCAATTAAGCTATTTCCATTTAGGTTGAGTTTAGCAGCTACATGTCACTCAGTGGACTTGAAGTGACCTCAGAAGGACACATGGAATAATAAAACTGTCCCAGCTGCAACACACACACATCTCCTGGTTCTGTTCAGGTACATACTCAGCACTCCGGCGGCCTGCTCCATAACTTTTTCCAGCTTCTGCTTGCTCCTGCCGGCCACGGCCCACTTAAGGTTCCCATTCGGACCCTCGGACACGGTCCGGGCCACCTCCTCCACCACAAACTGCCCCGTGAAGCCGGAGGCTCCGAAGATAACCAGGTGGTACGGCCGGCTGGAGGACGTCTCTACGCGGGCCATGTTGCAAGGAGTGCGGCTGGAGGAGCTCAGCTGTCTGCGGGACTGACGGACTGGGGTGCAGCGATCAGCCTGTGAGCTCTTTTAACAACGCTGCTGTCCCTACTTCCCTAGCCACACTATGCTAATATGCTAACAGACGTGAACACCTGCGGTAGTTTCTAGCTACCTAAACGATCACATGTAAAGAGTTGCGTTGTGTTGAATGTGTGTTTTCTCAGCAGCTTATACATGTGTGGCAATACTATGATCATTTGTAATTTATAGCTTTAAATTCGCATATTAGCGTGATAACTTCCTCGAGTTTCTGATTGGTCGTCGCACATGTCGCTTGTCAATTACGTCAAAAGAGTGCGCAGTGCAACTCCACGAGACGAGCGCAGCAAAAACAAGCATCGGGGGGGTCAGGATGATCAGGGCTCAATGTCACGGAGCTTTTCCAGCAAACAGACCAACCTGAGCCCGCGTCACATCACTGCTGGCGTGACATTAGGATACACAAGAGGTTCTACAAGTAGGTGTGTATGCGTTTCTCCCGGTAAAACCACATTAAATGCATTTTGTGCAGGAGCTTTCAGTGGCCCGGCTAGCTACTTGGCTAGCAGCAGTGACTGTATCAGCGTCCATAAACTGTTCACCACGACCATGTAACATGGAGCCTGGCCGGCTGCGTGTACCTGTGTGTCCAAGAACCAGTCTGTGACCTCGCAGTGGACAGTGAACACCTCCTGTGAGAGATGTCGACAGGGTTAAGCTAACAGTTGTCATGGAGAAGTTTACACGAACACGTGCTAACAGTAAAGTATGTGGGCACCGTTACACAGGGGTTTGTTTACAGCATGAGTCTAAGATTATTTGGATGAGTTGATTCTTTTAGCTGTAAATGGTTTGGATTTATATATCGTTTTTCTAGTCTTGTTGACCACTCAAAGCGCCTTACATTAAAGTTTGCCATTCAGACTCATACAGTGCATCTATTAGCAGCACTTTTTTGTTCTATGAGGGGCAATCTTGCCCAAGGACACTTCGGCATGCAGATTGGGAAGACTGAGGATCGAACTGCCGCGTTGTAGGACGAACTCTCTACCACTCAGCCACAGCTGCCCGTCCATTGTTCCTTTTTAAAGTTGCGCTGTGTAGAATTTAGTGACATGAAGTTGCATACTGCAGCTGAACACCCCTCACCTCACCCTCCCTTTCCAAACATGAAAGAGAACCTGTGGTAACCTTCAGTTTTCATAAAAACTCAAAGGGTGTTTAGTTTGTCCAGTCTGGGCTACTACAAGAAACATGGGGGCCTCCATAGAGAGGGACCCCCCCTGATGTAAATATAAAGAATTTCAATATAAAGGGCCCATTCTAGGGTAAATAAACCAACAATTTAGATGAAACACACTCGTAAAAACATCACTAGGATTATTTTATGTTATATTTCTGTCAATAGATCCCTTCACCTAAATCTTATACACTGGACCTTTTTAAATAGGACATGTAAACACTTGGCTAGGTGTTAAAACAGTTTTAGATAATATGTCTGTGAATTCTCTCATGTTACACAGGTGTAGTTCAAACGCATGGAACATGTTTAAATGCATTTTATTGTCTGTTGCTGTTGTTAATCTAAACCTTCCTTGTTTCTTTCCCTCTACATTCCCTCCAGGCAGTGAAATCTTGGAGCGGGACTTGAATCTCCCTCTGCCCGTCTCCTGTTGTGAAACTCCACTGCTCCATCACCATGTCCATCCAGATATTTCGAGTGGTGGAGCTGGTGATGCGCTCTGCTTGCGTCAACACCATTAGAAGTAGATCCTATATGCGAAAGGCAGGTTTGGCCCCAGTGTGTCCCCCTGGCCTCTGTGTTCCTGTGCTTCATAGGAGGGCCTACAGCCTAGACTCTCTCTCTTCTGGCCCTGGTCGGCCCACACTCGGCTCGAGTTCACAGCAGCCCCGCACAGAGAGGACGTCCCCGTCAGCAGCACTCGCACAAAGGAACCTGTCGGCTGTGGCTGTACAGGTAAGCAGTCGTCTTTGGCTTTGTTTCACTTGAGGCAGTAATCCTCCACCTCGTCATGGTGTTTGAGTAGAGCAAATGAATTAACCTGTCTGATATGGATTTACTGATGTGTTTTTCCTTTACAACTTTATTTGATGCAAATTATTGGAAAATATCTATTCAGCCTTTTAAGGAATTTTTAAATATGATAAATAACTTTTTTTTCAGTAGTTATATGATGTGTATTCATTTAAGAACATATATTCAGATATAAGACAGGCAAAGCTCTTATTACATTGTTAGCTACATTGTCTGCCTTTTTCACGTGTTGATTGTTTTCTCTCCATATGCATTTATGTTTTTCTCCAGGGCCAATGTCGTCCATTGTGCCAGTATGACTTCCTGGATGTCGGGCAGGAAGAAGAGAATGTACGTCGTGCTATGTCCTGTAAAAAGATCCGACACTTTATTGTGGACCCAGACCTGGCTAAAGTAGTAACACAGCATCTAGAACCTGAGGCTGCTAAAAGTATTATCTTCGAATGTAACCCAGGTATGTATATGTGCAATGTTTACATCAGAGGGGATGAAGAGTAAATGTATGAATTTTTTCTGCATGTTAATTTACTGTGCAACTTTTGTCCAATTTGGCAAATACATTTTTCAACAGGACGCCATAGAGAAAATATGTATTTTGGTCATTAGTAGTTTGCCCACAATAGAATATTCTTGTCAGTGAAACAACACATTTTATAGGCTGTTTGCTTGTCTGTCTTTCTTAGGTCCTGGGGTGTTGACTCGGACTCTCCTCAATGCTGGAGCTCAGAGAGTCGTGGCTCTCGAGGAAGATAAGTCCTTCCTACATGATCTACAGGTGACACAAACATCTCTAGGAATTTTAACTCTTTTATCCTTAATCACTGTAAATATCAGGTGCTATTTCTTCGATTCATCATATTCCATCACATAGCAGTTAAACTAATACAATATGTTTTCATGTTGCAGGAGTTAGAGGGTCATCTTGATGGTCAGCTGGAGGTGGTTCACTGTGACTACTTTAAACTGGATCCCATTGGCAGTGGAAACCTGAGGGCCCCTGTCATGTTCAGTGACAAACTCTTCACTGATCTGGGAATATCAGAAAGTAGCTGGACTGATGGTGAGAAAAAGAAAACATGCACACATGCGAACAGAGCTGCAGACCTAAAATAATGTCTAATACATGCATACAAAGGAATTTTGTTGATTTAGTTGAGCCTGTGTGGCAATAAACAAATCCTCTTTGCTACAGTATATATTATCCTAACATGGAGCTATGCTATGAATCCCACTGTTGATTGTTTTATACCTAAAATATTTCATTATGAGAACCTTTTTATAGCAGCTCATTGGCTTCAAACATTTAAATATGTTTTTAAAATCGCCAATGGTTTGAAAAAAAGAATAAGTACATTTGGTATGTGACTCTCACAGACTTGAGTAAATGATCACTGTGTATTGTTTAGTGTACCATCCCTCTACAGTGTGTTGTGTTAATGCCTTCCTGTGTCTCTCTCTCTAGACATCCCAGTGAAGGTGGTGGGCATCCTGCCCCAGCGTAATGAGCGTGGCATGCTGCTGAAGATGGCTTACGCTTTGTTTGAAAGGCTTTCTGTCTACAGATATGGAAGGGTAGAGCTCAATCTCTTCATGAGCGAGAAGGAATACCTGGTAAATAATTGGAGCCTTTAACCTCTTTACCTCTACCTTTAGAAATGGCGTAACAGTCAGATTACTGACCAGAGTAACCCTGTATCTGATTTTGTCTGCATGAGGATGAAGTTTGTTCCACCTGTCCTCATCACCATCTACACTGCATTTCTGATCATGCTTACAACACAATAACTTGTCAATACTGAGGGAGACTCTTATCTTGTAACTTTAATGGATCCACAATCTAATGGTTTCCTTGATGCTTGGGTAAAATCTTTGAAATTATGTCTCCATCAGAAACTGGTGTCACGTCCAGGCAGCATGTTTAACTACAGAGCCTTCAGTGTCCTCTGGCAGATGTCCTGTGACATTGATCTGTTGCACAAGGTACAGTATGAGGGAGGGCGGCAAAAGACATTGATTATGTAAATTGATTTAAACCAATTAGGTTGATATTTAAACAGCAGTTTGTGTTGACAACAGAAAAAAGCATGTTACATTACTTTATTATAAACGTCCTTAAAGCTAATACATGAGATTAAACCACTAAAAATGTTCAAGTTTTCAACATAAGTATTTGTCTAGTTGTCAAACCTCTCATCTCTGTCTTCGCAGGAGCCATGGGACTCATTTGTAAAGTCAAAACAGGGTGCATCTAAACCTAAAGGCAGGGTAAGGAAGAGCGCAAACTCAACAGCCACACATGTACAGTACATGTGGAATATAGTCACACCCCTTCTTCACCCTTTGAATTTTTGTTATATTTCAGCCTTATGCTAAAATTAAAAAAACGGGTTGTTAAAAACTTTTAATTTAAGAACTATGGAGGCCACTGTTCTCTTGGTAACCTTCAATGCAGCAGAATTGTTTTTTTATTAACTTCCCCAGATCTGTGCCCTGACACAGTCCTGTCACTGATCTCTGCAGGCAGGGGTCAGAATACTTCCTCTGTAAACGTGACTGAAGAAACAGAATTAATCCATTGTCATAATTCCCTCAGCTTCCCAATGACCACCTCTGCCTGGTGCGTCTGCGTCCACGAGCCGATCTGTTCTCTGATGGCCTCAGTCCCTCGAATGCTTCAACTCTGCTGATGATGGTCAAACAGTGTCTGGCAAAGAGGAAGGTCAAGCTCATTGACAGGCTCAAGTAAGCAGCGTACAAACACGCACACAAACATGCACACCCACACAAACATGCACACCCACACAGAGTTGTTGTAGCAGACACACAGGCTTTGAGCCCACTCACTGCTCATGTTGAATCAACCAGACTTGAGCTGTTTTCAGACATGAACTCAGGACAATTGGTTGTAGACATTCTCCGGACTTCACCTATTACATGTGAAGAAAGCAGCAGGAGATTCTCTGATTTCAACGCTTTCACAACAGGGGAATTTCTGGAAAATTCTGGGGAGGGGTGGTCCCTGGGCGTATACATTCCGTGGTGGATATAACAAGTTTTTGTTTACAGCAGATCAGCATCGGCCGTTTTCACCCAAAACCCTCAAATCTTGTTGGCTTTCCAAGTTGACATCTTTGTCTGTGTCTTTTCAGTTTTCCAACTGTTGCGTTTTAGAAACTGCATCAATTTGCTCACAGTAAATCCCCCAGAGAATCTCCTGCTGTATGTTCACATGGGCTCATTCAGACATTATCTACAGTTTTGACTCAGGGGGGGCTGGCAGAAAAACTCCAGAGATTGTCCGGAGCCTCTGACTTGGACATTCGTGTTCTCACATACAGTCCCTCTGGGTAATTTCAGGAGAATATCCGGAGTTCAATGTATGTTTGAAAGCAGCTTTAGACCTATAAAGTGCATCCATACTGTAGTAATGCTGCTCGAGTTGAACATCTCCCCATTTCTTGTTTTTCTAGCCTCTGGTCACCAGATAGCGGGAGTAAGCTGTTATCTGAAATGGGAATGCCGTTGGACATTCTGACGGGAAACGTATTTCCAGAGGAGTATCTCCAGCTGTTCCAGTTGATGGACAAGAGTAAGGAGTTCACACAGAGCTGGCTCTACGAGGAGATCCTGGAGAACACACAGAGAGAGGGTTGGGCGTAAAATAGTCATTTATGGAATTACGACACAAAAAGGTGCATGTTTGTATGCACCTTTTTGCGTCTGTATGATAAAGTGATGGTTTATGTAAAAATAATAAGGTTTGTATAATAAATCGTGGGATATGCATACATAAAGAAATGTATACAAAATAAGTAAAACATTATGAAATTAGTTGACTGAAACTTGACTGTATAAACATTTTGTTACTGAAATGAAAAAAATGTTTGACTAACTGTTCTTAAGGTCGAGGAGGAAACGACTTCAAATGTCTCAGCCTGTTTGCCTTAACCAGGTTTCCCATGAGTTGAGACTTCAGGCAGAAACTATATGAGAAATAGTTTCTATTTGGACCTCACAAGACACTGTATGCAGTCCTCTTTTCATCAAATTGTCTCAGAAATTAAATGGTTTAAAGATTGTTGCAAAAATAAACGTCTTATTTTGTTGTATCACAGAGGAGAGATGAATGTGTGCATTAACACAGTAGCAACTTGTCCAAGATCATGTCATGCAAATGAAAAATATACTAGAGCAGCTGACGGCAGCTTCACAAAACAATTCTTTGTGTCTTCTAAAATATTTTGCAAATCTGACATGAGTGTCAGTAGTAGTGCGGTAAATGCTCAGCGAAGAGGATTGCATATGTAAACGAAGTTTTTCACTGTATAGATTCATGTCTTGTATATTTTTGTATTTTCGTTGTGAATGTATAAACTCTTGTATGTTTGAAATGTCCTGCTTTAAGCAATGTATGAGTTGTGTGTCTAAGATAATTTATAAATAAATGATTAAATCTGAATTTTGAGGACTATTTTTATATGTTGCTTAACCATCAATGCCCTTAACCTGGTGAGTAATATGGTTTTATCCAGACTGGTTGCATACAGTAAACTCATAAAAAAAATATATATTGTTATTGCAAAAAAATTGAAGAATTGTGTATAATGCTGACAGCACATGAAAAGCAGACTAAATACATGTAGAATAGAAACATGCAAATAACTATGTATGAATATGCATGGAAAAATGTATAAAATATAGAACTTATAGAAGAAGGGGAACATTTATAAGAAGCAAAGTTTAGATGGTGGTTTCAGGGAAAATAGTTTGTAGATATTACTATATTACTACTACTGTAGAAGAGAATTTAGGAAGCTAATTAGAAAGTTTGTCGGTGAATGAAAAATGTCAGCGCACACTTAAATTATTATTGAAATAACTAACAAGATTCAAGATTCAATACTTTATTGCCACACAACTCAGTTATTTGGAATTTGCCTCAGTGTGCCCACGACGAGACAAAAATCACAACGTAACAAGAAAAGAAACTTAACACATAACCCCCTCCCCATTCAAACATAACATACATCTGTTGATGTAAAATACAGAATAAAATTGAATACAGTAAAATTAGAGTAAGATATCCGGTTCTAAAAAATACACTAAAATACAAAATACAATAAATTCAGAGGTAGTTATTGCTTTGCGTTTGTAAAGTGCTGATGCAGGATTGAGGAGCCATTCAGTGATTTGATGGTTCTACAGTAAGTGCTGCTGAGGAAACGGGAAGTCGTAGATCTGATTGCCCTGAGTCTTTTCCCTGAGGGGAGAGTTATTAAGAGGGGGTTGGCAGGGAGTGTAGAGGCCTGTAGTATTTTTAGACCTGTGCCCTGAATGCAAGTTTGGTATATGTCAGAGATGGGGGTGAGTTTGCAATTGATGATTTTTGAAGCGGTGCAAACGATTCTGTCCAGCTTCTTTCTCTAGTGCCAAGTGCAAATATAGCCTCTGAAATAAATGATGCACTGTAAAGAGATCACTAGATGTGGGTCAGCGCCTCAGAGGTCTGGTGGAGAACTCCAGTGTGATGTGGCGTAAAGTTTCTCATATCCAAAACGTATCCAGTAACCAAAGCACAATGAGCAGCCATGTTTGCTATCACCATAAAAAGACAGTAGATCAGTTCGGGGAAAAAGTAGTGGACAGATGTGTTAAATGAAATGTGGAAACAACCCACGCAGTAACGATGAAGAGACACAAGGGGGCGACAGTAGCAGCAGCAGCGGCAGGGGAGTGTAGGCTCTGGTCACACCTGTAGCAGCGACCCCTGGCGGCGGGTCGATGAAACATGCAGTCTCTCCAACAACATCCAGAGCAAGGTGTGATGTCCGAGCCTCTGCCTTCACACCGCGTCTCCAACAGTAAGACCCGTGTTTCTGTTTTGTCTCCCAGGAGCCGGACATGTCTAATGGCGTTAAAGCTAACGCATTCTACGTAAATCTAGCGCAGGGTTGTCAGTGTTTTCTCCGCGGTGTGCTGCCCAGATGTTTCCACTGGGCTAGCTCACTCTAGCTAGCAACAGCAACACACTGACACACTAACACTAGCTTGTTTGTCCCTGAAGCTTCGTGCAGATATTCTTCTCATTCAGCAGCGTTGGTTTATCACCCGCTTGTTGTCTGTTAGCTAAGCTTTAATTCGACGGAAAGAGTCGAAGCAGGTCAGGAAGCGACAGCAATGATAGCAAGCAAGCTAATGTCATCCGACGGGTTTTTTTTTTACATTCAACGTAAGTAAAGCTAATTAGCATTTTTATGATAAAACGAACCCGGTTAATGAGACAAGTAACGTCACTGCTCAGTTGACGTAAATGGAAGCAGTGTCACTTACGTACATTACGGAGGAAGTGGCACTGTCTGACCACAATGTGTCATTCAGCTGTTTTTACCTGGAACATGTCACTAATCGAACATGTGGAAACATTGAAGATGTACAGATTTAACGATGTGTCACAGCACTCATTGATCTGAGCATCGACACTTTCTGTCCTGAACTGATGATCAGACACTAGCGCCAATGACAACAACAGAAAATATCTTAAAGCCCATTTATAAACAGTTGTTAGATTCCTTTAGATAATTGATTTTTAATTATTTTTAAAACTTGCACAGGGTCTGTTTCTTCCACCTTTGTGTTTGTCCTTTTGGCTGAATACCCTTCTCCGTTTGCCCCCTCTCCTGTCTTTCATTATTCATTGCCCCCTGTGGAGCAGGGACCAGACAAAAAAAGAAGACAGGATAGATGGTGGTGTGGACAGACGACTCTGTGGGAGAGTAAAATTAAACAGTAGATTTAAAAAGAACCTCCACAGAGGATAGTAAAGATGTGTGACAGATGCAGAAACACCTGTGTTTGTAATCTGGAATCTGTTGTTGCGTAAGCATTAATGTCAAGGTTGTTTGTCGTGGTGTGGGACTGCTGAATCGTCCAGAGGGACTTTTAGAGCTTCATGTAAATAAACTCAAAAACAGCCTCTGATTGTACAACTGGTTCTATTTTAATAGAAAAGACGTTAATATATAGAAAAGAAGACTTTGCACTTCATTGGCGTATAGTACATATCTGGAAGGTGTTGTTAAAACATAGAGAGCTTATGCAATCTAAATGCAATATGGTTACATCATCCTATAGGTCCTCTCCTCCCTTTGGGTACAGCAGGCTTCAGAGGGGATTTGTTCACGGATTCATCTCCCAAGGTGCTTTTCTGGGGCCATGTTTTGTACGTAAATATCCGCCCGCTTTATTAGTGAAATAGACACAAACAACGAGAAGTGTTTTTGTCATGTCATGGAGTAAAAATACATTAAAGCTGCTCTGTATGTTAAACCACTGCCGGCAGATCATGTATGTTACAGCCAGCAGGCAACGTCAAAACAGGTTTTCATACAAAAACTTATTTTTAGATGATGTCCTCTGTGAAAAATAATAGCATTGAATTTGTAAATTGGTAGTGATTTTGACTGCAGACTGGTTTACTCAAAATTACAGCTCCTTAATATTTGGTATTTTCTCACAGACCTGAATGCAGAGAGCTTGTCTGTAAATTTGATGGGTCCAGAAATTGGTTGTAAGCAGTTGGCACAAATATCTGACAGTAATGCTCAGGCGCTTGCAGTCGTGTGATTTGCCGGAGATGTTGTTCTTAACGCATCCGTCAGTCTTTGCATTCAGTTTGTTGTAAAGTCAACTGTGAACCCGAAGAGTGGCAGTAAAATGAAAACACATTTTATTGCACAATACACTGGTTTACACTGTACACTGACTTACCAGTTGGTACACATGTGCAAACAGCCTTCATACATCCCACCATGGGAAGTCATCTTTTTTCTACCAGAGAAGTGTTGATTTTATTCTATATATATTTTTGAGGCCATATTTTGTCGTGTTGATTACAATGTAGTTTTGTTTATTATATTTTGTCTGCCTAATGTAAGTAAATAGGGACAATATATGATTCATTATATCTTAGTGTGAATTACCATTCATAACTTGTCTCTATGAGGTATTTTATTTTTATTTTCTATTCGGGGTTTACATTGATACTTCTGTCTTCATGCGATAAATCTTCCTCATACATACCCCACCTGTTCTCCCCCTTCTTCTCTGTCTGTTTCTCCACACTTGGTTTTGCAAAACCTGTTCTTGGATGTTTACTTGTATTTTTGATTCAAGGAGAGGTTTCAGATTTCCTTTTAGCTATTGTTTAAATCCTTTATTAAGAAGGGTTACAGTGTTAAGTGTCAGTGGTTTCTCACAGGTTTAGGACTTAAGCAGATTTGTCGGATGTCTCTCTATAATATGCATTATCAGATTTGTATCTTCACAGTTAATGAAAGTATTCTGATGTCCTCAGAATTACTAATCACCATGTATATGGATATATTTGTGTGTGTCCACATATTCCACTGCACTAAAATCTGTTGGTGGGACAAATGTTGGTGGTTGGTGGTTAAAGAGATTTAAGTCTCTATAAGCCCTAGGGTTTGTTTGACGACTTGGGAATGACGCTAAACTTGTTTTGTGTCCCTCCCTTTCTCGCTCTCATCTCTGAGCGACGTCTGATTTTATCTGTGTTGCCATTTATTTGGTTACCCATATCTGCCTGTCTTTTGTCTCAGGCGTGAAGAAGGGCTTGTCTAACAGGTAGGACTGACCTTCAGGCTGAAAGGTCAGACACTGGGAAGGTGGAGCCCAATGGATCATGGTGGTGAGTGTTTAAATCTTGTTTAAGCACAACACAAAATATAAGCTCAAAGTGTTTAAGAACAGCGACCTCAGAAACAAACACTGATTGGATGTGGGTTATGATAAAAATAACCTCAGCTAAAAGCTGCTGACTGTGAAAGGGACTTGGTGCTTTTTTTCGATGCAGCACTGGTTAATTTGTCTTAAGCAGCAGCTGACAGTCTGACCTAAAAAATACAGGGAGCTGAAATGACATTCATGTGTTCTTTTCACTTTTTACTTTACCATTATTGCAATTTCAGATCATTCATTATTTCATTCATAATTTATTTAACCTCCAGGTTGGTGTGAGACATAGAGCAGCATAATGTCGCAACTTCCTGTGGACGGCGTTGACCTCTGTGATAACCTACCCAACCCTGATGCTGCCCAAACTCAAAACCTCAACGAAACAAACACCCTCACACAAAATCAAAGTCTCTGTCCTTCACAAATCGAAGAGGGGGGAGGGCGCAGGCTCATCCAAAAACCCTCTCTCAACAACAATGGGAAGGATGAGGAGGAAGAACAGGGGAAGGAGAGATACACAGGAAGAGGCAGAGCGGAGGATGAGGAAGAAGACAATGATGAAGTGATGAAAGAAGAAGAAGAGGAGGAATCAGAGGAATCGAGCAGTGTAATTCGCGGCCAGTCTCCAGACACTATGACTGACTCGTCGTATTCAGAAACTGGTAGGTACATTCACACATGTACACACTGAAAGAGGAAATCATGCAGTTATATCATATTAGTATATATGGACGCACATGTCACTCACAGTGTCATTTCAAATTTTTGCTTATTACTTTTTTGTGTTGCTATTTTCAAAACAACATTGCAGCCAAGGCTAACGCTCTGATCAGAGTCTGGTTCACTCACTGATGAAAGGGCTTTTGTTGTGTTTTTAAGTGGTCAGCATTTCAGACTGAGGTCAGGGTGACGGGTGCTTCTGACCACATGAGACCATGACCATATTTTATTATATTCATAATAACTTGTTTATGTATGTTTATGTTGTTTATATGTTTTAATCCTATGCATGATTTTATGTCATAATGAACACCAGTAGTATCATCTGTTTCTACTTACCTCGTTCCAATCTGGCACAAGTGTATCCTGCCAGGAGGTGAGAGGATCCTGCCATCCAGCTAAGCAAATACCTGGTCTAGATCTAAGCCTGATCCTTACCCTAACCATAGCCCATTTGGATTGCAGATGAAACATTAATTTGTTTTCTCCTTCTCTTTTTTAATTCTCCATCCTAACCCCCCTGCCCTGTCCACTTACCCTAACCCTAACCCCAGGGCTCTCTACATATCAGAAGGTCGGAAATAAATCAACAAAAAGCAGTCTAGACCTCTGGAGAGCTGAGTTTTATATAAACAAGTTCATGCACACACTCACATAAGTTTTTAAACATAATTTGATTGTATATTGGCTGCTCTCCACTCCTTGTCTAAGAGTATTCAGTGTTTTAACAGGAAACAAATGCTCATAGCGAGGGAGTGAGCTCATCTTGTTTGCTCCATTCTTTGTGGTTTCCAGTGATTTGTTTCTACAAAATATAATCGCACAAATTAAAGCTTATAGCAATCAAAAATCTTAAGATTGATTTATTCATCTTCGTCATAAAGCCATGTTTGTTGTTTTTTTTACTGCTCAAATTTGAGTGTATTGGAATATGATGATCTAAAGATTCCCGTCCCAGCTCTATATGTCAGTATTGTTCTGGCACAGCTGTATACACCTGTGTATAACCTCAGGAGTTTTAGACAGCTGTGTGTGAGCCATGTTGTTCACATTCATAATCTTCCTCATCTGTTTTTCCAGGTTGACATTGTCTTTCTTTCACTCTGCAGGCAGCCTGTTGGAGACTCCATATCCTTTCAGCCCTGGGACCAGTGCAGACTCTACATCCCCTGTCATCCCAGTGATCAGTCCAGAAACTGCATATCCCATCAGTCCAGTGGAATTCAATCTGAGTGATGTCAGCGTGGACTCTCTCACGTCCAGCACTGCATCAGGTGCCTTCACCACAGGGCCTATTCACTCTACTACACTAACTGCGACCTCAGACACCACTTCCACCAGCCCAACTGGGCCTACATGTATCACAGAAACTACAGACAGGATAGCAGAAAAGTCCACTGCAGAACTTCTTACCTCATCTACGGAGCCCGTCTTCAACCATGGGTCTGCCAGTTCATATGTAGGACCTGTCCCCTCAACCACAGAGACATTTTCAGTAACTGATAGCACCACTCGGCTCAACACCTCCATGCCTTCCACTGCTATGAGTGCAACTACAGGACCCCTAGCTTCCACCACAGGGCCTACGACTGCTGGTACAGATCTCACTTTCACCACACGATCTATAACCTCAAACTGGGAACATATTGCTTCCATACCAGTGCCCTCTTGTTTCTCAGCCTCCACCTGCTCAACTGGGACTAGTCCAAGCCCGGCTTTGCTGAAATATCTGGAGCAGTTGGCACAAAAAGGAGATGACGGTCACCTTCCACACTATCTGCACCAGGTAACCTGTCTGTCCTACTTCTGCTGTATGACAGATACTACGAGCTGTGTATGACCACTAAAAAGAGCACTCTCTTCTCTTTAATGGTTTCTCCCAGTTTTTTCTAGGTGTCTGTCTGTCAATGTAGTCACTTCAAACTCTTGCTTCCATACTAGTTATTAAATTACTGTTATCCACTCAACCCCATAATCGGAATGGCACTTTGTACCCTAAGGCAAGGGCGTCGTCAGGGTCTATGCACACAACATAAAAAAACATGCAGTGTCAGTCTTTCTCTGTGTGTTTCTCTTCCTCATACACATCTACATGACTGAACATGTATGTTCTAGGGAGGGTGGATATTACTGTCAGTTTGATTCATACAGGCTTCTACCAGGCACACCTGAGCTGTGCTTACTTCTAGGCAGACAGGTGTGTGTATGAGGGGAAAAGAGAGAGGCAGTGGAAGTTTGTTCAGTGATTTGTTTTTCTGTGACAAATGACTGTGTTTTTGCCTAATAGCTTGAGTCTTAACTAAAACATTATAATTGACAGTTTGTCAGTAAAATGTTTCTTTAGTGAAACAGCACTTACAATGACTGTTTACAATTGCTTTTCCCTGGAAACAAATAAGATAAGACTTGATTAATCCTGAAAGAAATTATTTTAAGTAGGGCCAAACCTATAGGACTACTTCTGAAATTTCCCCCAAAATAATGATTCAGAGGTCTCATTAAAGATTGGCAGCTCTTAAGTCTTTTGAAACTGTCTGTTGTATTTTATACCGACATCTGGGTTCCATCTACCAAGATTGTGATGTCTGTGTTCATTCATGCTGCTGTTGTGTTTACAGTGGAATGAGACATGACTAATTAAAAAATCAAAAGTAATTTTGATGGGCAAAAAAAACAAACATCACAAGAATGGTTCTGTTCTGGGAAAAACTTCAGCCAGGTTAAAGAATTGAATCGAGTGAGTTTGATAAAGTTTTCTATGAAATTTTCATAGATATCTTTGGTGAGTTTATCCTTAACAGGTACAGACGTAGCCTCCAATTAAAGAAAGTACAAATATTATGACGAGCTAATTTAGTTATTAAATTAAACCGCAAACTAGTTTCAGTAAAGTGAGGGAGTGGTTTTAAAGCTAACCCCATTAGCATAAATATGAACAGCTGGAGAACCTTCAGAGGAAAACCAGTGAGGACGACAGAACAATGGACAAATTCTTCAGACTTTATGGATGACATGTTGGGGTCTGTTGAGTTTCAGAAAGATATGCATTAGATGTAGTTTAAGGAGTTTTATTTATTATACTGAGGTTTAAAAGTGTTTTAGGTATAATATAATACATAAAACATAATGTCCCAAAAATATTCTCATATTTGAAGGAATGAAAAAATACATTTTCATTATTACATTTATATTTATTTTCACATTTATAGTGTGAGTTTTCATATTTTTTTAATTTTCCTCCCCCTGGATTTTGAGATTGATTGGCACTTTTTGTTGATATGTGTTGCTTTCCTGTGATGTAGCAGATGTGTAACTACAGCCCAAAACAAGAGAACTAAGTTAAACCCCTTACCTCCAACTAAATTACTTTATTTAACCATGTCGTAACAGTTTTCTAGAAGTGATTCCGACGTCACACTAGCACTCACTTCATTAGAAATGCAAGAGCCTTTTGTGCCCTCCTTTCTTCCCGTCTTTCTCTGCCCCTCTCTTTCTTGCACACACATACACACTTGTCTTGTTCTGTGATCAGCTGAGCAGCTTGAAAGCGACACTTGCTGAGGAGAGGTAGAGTGTCGACCACGGTCTCTCGTTTTTCTGTCTTTCTTTTCACTCTCATTTTCAATCAGCGTGTCCTAAATGCAGAGCCTTTGCTTTACTGTTGTATTGTGTTTCTGAGATCAGATAGTGGTTTTCTGTCTAAGGGAATGATTGTAGCTGCAGCAGTGCAGTTTCTGTGTTTCAGCTTTGTTTAGTGGCGTGTTTTGATGATTTATCTAAGTTTGTTCTACTTAGTGTTCTTGTATTTGTTAAGATTCTACTTATACTTAACTTATCTTGTTTCAGCCTGATTTTAAACACATATGATAGTAGTACCATGATACTTTCTGTGGCATAACTGATGCCATGGTTCTGATTAGAGATGATAAAAGCATACATTTTATTAAAGCTTATAATCTCTGTCTCTCCCTCTCTCTCTTTGCAGATAGCTGAGGCCTTTGTCCTCCAAAAAGACTGTATCCTTACCACTGTGTGTGTGTGCGTGTGTGTGTTGTGGTTGGGGTGCTGGTGGAGGGCAGCTTTTATTTTCATGTTTGTCTCATTTATTTATGTCCTGAGTTCTCACCTTGCTACTCGCCTGCTTGTCTATAAAAGTGATTTTCTTTTTCTTTTGTTATTCATTGCGATTGTGTGATTTTAAAACTGTATTATTTAACATGCTGAACTGCAGAGCTTGAGGATTTGGAGCAACTTGTTGCAGCGAAGCGGATTATGTGATGCCTGACTACCTTTACAGTTGAAGTTGTTTAAAAAGAGAGCAAGTGTTGGAGCAGACCAAGGAGGAAATAGTGGAATAGAGAAGGCAATAAGAGAAACTGCTGAACAGAAGTAGAAAAGGAAGTGAGTAGATGTCAGCAGTAATTTGCATATGGTGTAACAGTGAATAAGTTGTACCACTATATGAGCTGGCTTCTACAGAATGCCCAGAGGTTCACAGGGTAGAGAGGCTCAGAGAAAGAGGGCATACACATAGAGGGAAAGTAGATACTAAGATTACTACTAAAACTACAGTATGCTTTACTAAACGTGGCTGTTTAGGAACGACTGCAACATTCACACATGATTAATGAGTAAATAGAATTGCCTTTCGACTCTCATATGAAAAGCCATTTATTGGATTGATTTAATGTTGGCTTGACTTTTATTTCTCTCTTTGGAAATAATATTTTTTCTCTCTACAATGGTGAAAGGCGCCATGTGACAAATTGGTGTTTAATAGAGCATTTGTGGGTATGAATACGCTTATTAGTGACATTATAAAATCAGGCAAGCTGCCTGAAGGTTTTAGTTTTTGATGAATCAACCAGTCTATCAGGTATCACTATGTCACCTCCCTTTTAAGGTATAGGTATATTGTGACCGTACTGTGCATGCATCATTTGCACAATCGCACACTCGATAAAGACAAATTATAAAACGGAGTGGGAGGAGGGATGGGAATGCATGAAAGGGAAGACGAAAGGCTGGAGAGCAAGAATGAGAAAGAATAGGATATTTTCAGAGAGGTTTAATCTGAGGCAAGAGACACAGTGGGAGGAAAGAAATAAAAGAGTCAAACAGAAGAGAAAGCGAGCTTAGCGATGTCATGCATGTATAGAGGGAGAGGAAGAGAGAGAAAGCATTGAGGCATTTCAAAGAAGGATTGTGTTTTCGCTGCTCATATCCATAAACATGAGAGACTGCATCCTGGAGCACTCTCTCCCTCCGTGTCTTTTGGCCTCTCTAGATTTCCTCCACTCCTCCTTACTCTGTCTCTCTGTCTTTCTGTTTTTTTCACTCTCTCCTTTTACTTTTTTCAGTGGTAACAGTTTTTGATAAATAAGTCTGTACTTGGTGCGGTTGGGATCATTGATGTGTTTCTTAACCTGTGGCGTTCAGACCAGGAGGCGTTATGGTGCATCCAACTAGAGAGACTCTATCACCAGAGAATATTGGACAACCTGAATACACTCCAGGAGCATTGGGGTAACACACATGCATTACAGCACACATACATCAGATGTACACATTTACAATTGCATTTGTTTATTTAACAAAATAATTACTGTAATATTCATTATATGAGTTTAACATAATGAAATGAATGATATATATAATAATAATAAATTAATAAGTCTAGCGCTAGTTACTTTACATATTACTATTACTGTCATAATCATCATTGCCATCAGGTATAAAATTAGCCTATGTATCTTCTCTATTGGATCCTAATAATATATATTTAATGTAGTTTCAGTGATCATATAAAATCCCATTAGGAAACATGAAGGAATATGGAGCTTGATTGCATCTTTATTGTTTTCAAGGGAGCTGAACTCTTAGAGGCATCTTCACATTAATGACCAGGCTCTTAACCGCCAGTATCTCTCTGTCTCTCTCATAGAGAGTCAGTGTAAAAGGACTTCTTCTGACCTGGCATCCGAACATCTGGACACTCTTAAACACATCTGCCAGACACACAGTCGGTCAGTCTGCATTCATGCATGTGTTTGTTTTTGTATTTGTACTCTCTTCATGAACCTTCTTTGTTTTTACCAAGCTCACTACAATTTCTTAAATGTACTTAGGTGAAAAGCATTTTTTGCTTTTATTGTGCTCTGAAAGCATCAAGAGGAACTGGTATTATGTACTTTGTATTGTTTTGTTGGGTCAAGTTGACCATTCAATATTTAGAGTTTTTTTTTTAACCATGAACCAGTCCAACATTTTGTGGAATATGCCCGTTGACTCTCTACCAGAGTCAGGCATGAAAATCAATCTATTTTATAGCAGTCAAACATTTAAAATTATTATTATTAAAATTATGGCTAACAAGATTTGTGTTTTTTTAAGTGACCTGTATTTTTAATTGGCTAACTAGTCATGAGTACATGCATTACAGGGGTTAGATTCATAACCATAACCATGTGCAATTCCACTATGAGATGCTGCATGAATTCAGTTAATGCTGAGTAAGATTGTTTTCCTAACTTTTTTGTCTTTCTACTCATTTCTAACTTATCTCTGTATGGGAATCTGTTGTTAATGTTTTATAGGAGCACATGTCAGACTTGTTTCTTTAAATATACAGAATTAGATGGTTAACATGTTAAATGTGTGGTGATATATTTGAAAGGTGTTGGAATATTTCAGTAAATGTTTATTTCTACAACTAGATATAATAACAAGACTTCTAATTGGCAGCATATTATTCTCTTCTATCATGCATCTGTGTTTGTGTGTGTTGTTTGCTGAGGTGTGTGTGGCTGTGTGCATGTGTACGTTTGTGTGTGGTGAGCTCTGCAGTGATAGTTCAAACATATGGCCCTTTGCTGCTGCTGCACTTTGAGACACTTGAGCCTTAACACTCCTAAGGTTTCACCTCGCTTAACTGACTCAGACACACACGCGCGCGCACACACACGTACACACACACGTACACACACACACACACGCACACACACACACACGTACACACACACACACACGTACACACACACACGTACACACACACGTTGTAATAGCAAGGGAAATGTGTTCGGGCTAATATTAGATTGGGAGAGTAGAGACGGGTCACCCAGGTTTCAAATATTCATTTACTAAAACCAAGAACAGTCTCTTACTCTGTGTCTCTCTCTCTCTTCGGTTCATAGACCAAGTTCAAGAGATGCTGTGGTAAGACATTCATGCATTTTTTGTGTATATGTGTGTGTGACAGAATGAGTGTACGTGCATGTACATATAGTATGACGCAGAATTACTTTGTGTTTTGTATTTCAGCTAATTCACTGATGACCTTATATGTAAAATATATATTTTAAGCATCCATGGTGTTAATTATAGTTCTGCATGTCCTTCAGTAAAGTTCAACTCACACATTACTAAACCTTGTTGTGTAGTGTATGTAAACGTAGTGTATCTCTACAGATGTATTTATTTGTGTATTTGTGTATGTGTACAGCGTGCATCTCTTGACTCTTTGAGGCCTACAGTTGAAGAAGGTGCTGCTCTGTCTTCATGTTTCTCAGGTGAGTGAGTGAGTGGGTGTATTTATGTCAGTGTGTGAGTGTTGTTGATTCTGAATGTTTACTGTAAACACAAACCACTTATGTTTTACAGCCAACCAAACCAAACTAGACGTATTTCCCATTAGTTACCTTGACTGTGGCTAATTTTTCATTTCATAACCATCTGAACATTTGTAACCCTTGCGAATAACATAAAAGATGTCTGTTTTGTGCTATTGCTTCACCGTAGAGCTATTTTTATCCGGTGCACAGTGAGCGCATGTGTGCCTGCCTGAATATTATTCATATACAAGTAATTTCACAAAGGCATGCAAAACCATTGGTTTATTGACAATAGCCACTATTCAAGTCATGAGACACATAACCTTTGAATATTTTGTATGTTCTCAGTGAACTGTTTTATCCATCAGATATTATGGTCGGGATAACGTCATACTGTGTGTGTGATGCGAAGGACCCAGCCTTTGTATTTTATGACGTGATGAACTAAAATGATAGTAAAAGTGGTATAAGGGGTAAGTTACACATGTGAATGCATGAACATAGAGACATGGTAAAGTCCCATTTAGTTATACTTGCAAACACATGCACACGCACAGCACAGAGGAATGTGATGGCCTGCAAAGAAAAATATTTTTGTTATCAGATCAACAAAACCTGCTTAGTGTTGCTGTTGTTCACACTTGCTGCTCTCGAGGACTCACCTCAAGGTTCAGAGTGTAGGATTTGGTGGCATCTAGCTGTGAAGTTGCATATTGCAACAAACTGAATACCTCCAACCTCACCCTCTCTTCCCAAGCATGTGGAAAAACCTACAGTAGCATTCTAGTGATATAAAAACTTGATCGGCCCTCAGCTCGTGTTTGGTTTGTCTGCTCTGGGCTTCAGTGTAAACTGCTCCTGATGTAGGGTGGGCTCGTTCTGTGAGTCCTGCTATAGATATGACATACAGTATATTGTCTTTTGTGTACACTAAGCATTTCTAGATTTTCTTCTACGTGTCATTCATATTTTAGGAAAATGCAACAATACGTCGTACTCAATTTTCAAACGATGTTTACATGGAAAATCTGATACACAGCTTCCATTGCATTGTACTTTGTGAGTGATCATGCCAGTGTAGCATTCATTATGATTCTATTGACATTAAGTAGGAGAGTTAGGCCCACGGGAACTAACACTTTTTTTTTATTCAACTGCATCAAGGCAAAGGAGATGATTGTATCCCTATCTAAAGCATAGATTTTTATTTATTTTTTAAAACTCTTTAAGCTTACTCTGTCCCCTTTATTATCTACCTCTTCTTTTGCTATTGTCCGTCCCCCACTCATTCTCCTCCTCTTCTCCCCATTCTTTTTTTTATCCAGCTGATCAAGTTGACAGAGGGACAGAGCAGAGAGACAGAGACTCCTTTCCTCAGAGCGGTGATCCAGTCACCCCCTCCATTAATTTGACCGACAGGCTCAGTCTCCCTGAGATCTCAGATAAGGACAGTGAAGACCCAGACAGGGTTTTAGACGGGAGGGATGGTTTCCATGGATCTCAGCTGATTGACGAGAAGGGCAGTGATAGAGAGGGAGGCGAGGCAGAAGGGGGGTTGGGACACACCATTCCAGCCATAGAAAATGGTCTGCACCCCTCTACAGCTGGAGAAATGGATCAGTCCAAGCCCGCAGAGCAGCAGGGTGGAGATTTAGGTCTAGCAGAGGGAAAGGAGGTGAAAAGGGAAGACGTAGAGGAGGCAGCAGAGGCTTTTGAGATGGATGATGAGGGAGAGGAAGATGATAAGGAGAAGCAGAAAGAAAGAGACTTTGCATTCTATCAGAGAGCTCTCCCAGTGGATAATCTGGGCAGCGGGGCAGAGGTGGAGGAAGAACAGCTGCACCAGGAAGTCCCAGCTGAAGAGAAACTACACGAGCATACCCAGGTATATATCAGAATGTGTTGGCTTCTTTAAAGTAGTTTTGAGATTAGAAATAGATTTACTAAATACCAGGGGTGTAATAATTCTGAAACTGAGAAAGAAATTGTGATACAATCGTCCAAAACCTCATATCATGATTCCCCATTTCCGACCTGCTGTTGCCACTGCAAGTGCACCCTGTTGAGCTCTCATTACTTTACTAAGTTGAAAAAAATTATTTCACAATTAACACAATAACATGTGCAAATCAAAAAATATTCTATTTAAACTTAGGGCAGAATGTTTGATTAGCCTAATGCAGACCCCCCCCTTCCAGGCACATATAAGTCAGCAGTGTTGGAACCTTTTGGGGACTCACTCCCCACAACAAAATAAACAAAGTATGAACCAAGCCATGGATTTGTAGAATCTTTATGCCCTGATCAAATCCATTAAAAACTAATCATAGCAAATACAAATTCAGTAAATATTTGGAAGTAATGTGTTATCTGTGTGATCTTAGTTTTTTGGCAGTGATTTTACACTCTTCTACTTTCCTAAAATCACCCCTGTTGATGAGGTTTGTATTTTTCTTGGTTCCCTGAGACACGATGGCTATCACAGCTCATGCTAACTACTCACTTCCTTTATTAATATGAATGAATCGTTGCTGGAAATATCAATGTATTACTTCCTCTGTTCCATACTTACGTCCTACCTTGCGCAGTGCAATAGAGTAGAGCAACAAATAGGATTACCCTCCTCACAAATGTATATAACCTCATTCCATTATCACAGCAGGAGGTCCATCTCACTCAGGAGGCTAATGTTAAGCAGCAAGAGCAGCATGAGGAGGAAGAGGAAGAGGAGTATGAAGTAGAGCAAGCTGACCTCATCAGAGAAGCTGCCTCACTGGACAACATGGCTAAACTCATCACTGTAGAGGAGGTGAGAAAATTAAAATACTAGAGACAAATGATAATGAAATGATTAATCAACCAAGCGTTATTAGTTTAGCACTTGTTGTACAGGTCAGTGCAGTTCACAGTTCTTCATAGATGACTAACATAAACCTATAACAAGGCAGAAGTGTTGACCCTAAAACTTGACACATTTAAAAAAGAAGACAAATAAATAAATAAAATGCATTGAATAGATAAAGTTGCACCACTGCCTTTCTTTATGTATATTTATGCTCGTACATTCAGCCTTTAACAGAAATTACCAAAAATTATAAATATGACCCTCCTAAGTGGGTTTCTTGGAAGATATCAGGGTGGTAGATCCAGAGATCGCAAGTGCTCAGGCCTGCACAGGGCTGCTCGCAGCCCTAGTTATTCCTGAATCTGGTTGTCTGCCACCACACGGCCATGTTCATTTATTGTTGTTAATTATATATTTTAAGCTTTTTGTGTTGAACATTAGATGAGTGACGTCTAATGTGCTTAACTTAACTTTTATCACAGGAGCGTGGTGCCTGGTACAGTGTGATAGTAAATCTGTTGGAGGGGACGTTGATAGTTGGGTTTAAAGTTCATTGCTGCTGATTGTATGGTGTTTACAGCTGGTGGATGTGATCGGTGCAACATTGTCAGTGAAGACGAACAGATCATATTGTCTTTGCTGTAAGATTCTGTTAATGTGTCTCTTAAAATCTTTGTTTTGTTTCTTTTCAGATGTCTCCTGCCTCTGGCCTGGTCTCCATATTGAAGAAGAGGAGTGTTTGTGTGGATAACGTGAGTGTGTCTTCGAGTTCAGAGCCCCGGCCTGACAATCCCACTGCCAAAAGACGAGTCCGCTTCAGAGTTCCTGACGACGAGGAGCAGGGTTTGTGTTTTTGTTTATTGCCTACGATTCACAGATACTCATCACTCCATATACGTTGAACTAGTATAAACAGGCTACCTGACAGGGTTAACTTACACAGTTTCCAAATTCCTTGTGACTTTGTTGATAGTATTTGATAAATTATAACTTTCCAATCACACATTCTAAATCCTTTCCTGTAACTCTCTGTCTTTCCCTCTGTCTGTCTCTCTCTGTAGACGTTGGCGGTGGAGACTCCTGCCTGCTTCTCTTCCTGCTTTGTCTGGTTACTGTAGTGATCAGTGTGGGTGGCACTGCCCTTTACTGTGCTCTGGGGGACTCCCACTCCTCAGTGTGTCAGGACTTCTCCAGAAATGCAGACTTCTACTTTGGCCAGATCCAGCGGGGGATAACTCATATCCAACATTGGTTTACGCCTGGGTCATAGCAGCAAACACTTTGTCAGCACCCTGGAGTCACTGGCCTTACTGTTTTTTTTTTACTGTAGGCTACAGGTAATGGATCCAGGTGGCTGCCACGGTCCCTGCCACCATGTGAAGTAAGTGGCCATTATGCCTCCTAACTGACTATAGGAGTAGATCAGATACAGTAAGCATTTGCTCTCCTCCTTTTTTATGCTCTGTGAATCAAATTCCAAGGTTCACTGAGACTCCAAGTCATACATCAGATATCCCAAAAGAAAAGTAGATGAAAGGAAAAAAAGAGTAGAAGAGGAGGAACTGACCTACAACCCTCTACACCCTTTCCAGAGTTAGGAGGTAAGAGCTGAGAGTTGTCTCCATACTTATGTCCACTGTCAGCCAGAGATGCTTCAGTTTCAAAAGACAGTTAAATGAGACAAGACTGAATACAAACTGACACTGACTCACACTGGACTGCAGAAGTCAGCACAGTCAAGATCAAATTGAACAGCTGTGACCCACAGAAATGTAAAAATAAAAATTATATATTGTACAGTTTGCTAACTGTGGGGCAAAGGGACTCTCTCTCTCTCTCCCCACTGCACAAACAGGTAGTGGCCCAGCAGGCATTTTACAGACTGCTGCAACCACTGCTGTTGCTTTTATTGTTGACGTTTTTTAGATCAAAATGAAATTTTAAAAGAATGAAATTGTTGTGTTTTAATCCTGTCTTAAACCTTAAGATGAATGTTTGGGGCTCATTGTTAACCTTTGTGTGATTTTAGGGGCATTTCTACAGTGTACTGTCACATAATAGATTTAACGGGTTATTTTGGTGTTTTTCAAACCTGAGCTGCTAATGGACAACAGGCATGTCAAATAGGTCCATGGGGAAAAGTTACATGATTGCATTGCATTGTATGTAATGTTGTGATGGGCTGAAGAGCTCGATATCAGCCCTACAGACATACACATAAATATTTCCCCCCTGCGCACATTTGACATCTGTCCTGTTGCTACCGTTTTCTGTGTAAGTACCAACAACACATTTGCAGCGAGCTGACATGGCTGCCTCTGGAGACTTAAAAGTCTTAACTGTCCGTTTGTGTTTTTGAGCTAATTTTAGCTTTGTGTAGCATATGCAACATGCACAGGTACACAGTGCACCTCTGTATATATTTTCAGGAGAATGTTTAACATATTGCACATGAGACCGGTACGATTTTAAGTATATTGCAATATTTCAACAGGCATTGTTCTGTTGGTCGTAGATTAAACGTCGATCTAACATGATTTAATCAGCAAAACAAAAAATCCATATCCACAAAAATTGCTTTCAGGTTTACTGTGAAAAGTAAATATATATATCAGTTATGCACATTTACACAAAAAATACTCAACTCCATATGTGGAATATCTCAGTAAAATATACAGCTGATGAATGAGCAATGTACAAATGTTTGTAGGAATAATTTCAGTGTACTTCATCAGTACAGCCTTGGCGTTGATGGATCAGTCCTGGTCTGTCTGTCTGTATCTTTGCTGTTTCTGAGAGAGTCTGGGCATCATCCTCAATGTGTAATTAGTTTTTTTGCAACTCTGAAAGATTTATGCCACCACTTGGTCTTTTCTAAATTCATCTTGATAACATTCGTCTTATGTGTTTACATCGGCCAAAATTTTGATCTTAAAATTTCCTTATGAAGAAGGAGAAAGTTTGGTCTGGAAAAAGTCTCACTTTCTGGATACAGTTTCAGACTTTTGTCCCTGAAACCAAACTCAAACCTGTATTGTATCTCTTATTTCTAACAATTTGAAAGAAACCTTTAACATTTTAAGGCTTAACGTCCCTTTTTGCCCATCCATAGTGTGATATTCCAACATATTGAAACATTTGATGTCCTGTTCATTATTTTTCCCTTAATTTGCAGTTGTAGTGAATGCCATAAAAAAATGCCCTAGAAAAACCACATATCTTACAGAGGTCTTATTTGTCAGTGAGCAAAGACAGAAAGGACAGATTCAAGTGTCTTAACTATGCATTTTAACAGATGAAGATAGATAGTGTTGTCTTTCTATCCCAGTGTGTCACTCGCAAAACCCTAAAAACTAATTTAAAGATATGAGGTTTTCCCAGGACGTAGTGATTAGTAGATTGAGTCTTGCTTTTTTATTTGCACAATGTCGCCTGGCTGGTTCAGATGACTATCACTCAAAAGAAAACATCTTATTTAATCTTTTAGATGATTTTAATTATTTATAATACTAGAGATGTCAAGTGTAAGTGGTTAAGAAAAGAAACATCTTTAGTTTTGGTTTCGCTTGATTGTTGTCATCATACATCACATACTGTAAGTTTTTCATCTCATATGTCATTGTTGTTAAGGAGGCTTCGACAGAAAATCAGATTTTCTTTTTATTTGAGAACTTCTGAATACCTTCCTCTGTGTCACTGTACATACATGCATGTTGTTTATTTACATTCATTTTCAATACTGTGCTTCTGCTGTCAGTTACGTCCTCTTCACACAGACTGTAAAAGGTTCCTGTTTCTTCCATCTTAAGACGCAGGATATGCGATTTGTTTTCACTTATTGGTTTTTAATAGAACATGATGAGATGATATCTGCGTGTGAATCAGTCATGTGTACCACTGTTATCAACCTGATGAAAGGTGTTTATTATGAATTCTTTAATGAATTTTTTTCACCTTTTCTTATAGATTGTTATAAGGAAATTTGTTTTTTTGTCCTGTTGATGTCTCCTGTTAAAGCCATTGGGGAAAAAAAGTTTGTTTGTGAGCCTCCTTTCTGTTTCTACTGCAACAATACTGACCTGTCTCCTTGCTCCTACACTTAAAAATGTAATGGACAAAACTTTGTGTTTAGTAATTTTGAAGCAGATGTGAAAACTTTCCCAGTTTTATTGTGTAGAGCTTAAAATGTACCGGTGCAGGCTGTGTGTAAATCTCACTATCCATGTGATAGTCACTTGGCAATACCTTCAGGTATATAATAAGAGACAGCAATTATCTATACCAGACAGACGATAGTATCACATCAGAAAAAAAAATGTATTCAATCAATCAACTTTAATTTCTATAGCCAATATTCACAAATAACAATTAGTCTCATAACAACGTCTCATCCTCTGTCCTTAACCCTCATCAAGAGTAAGGAAAAACTAACCAAACCCTATTAACAGAAATAATAACATACTTAATAATGAATAATGATTATATTCTATTATAAAATAATTATATTTCTCCAAAAAGTAATTTTTATCACTAATAGTAATATGGGTGGGACAAGACCTTGATGACTTAACTTTATGGATGTGGGATTTTCAAATTAGAATGATATGGTGGTATATATATTGGTATGCTGAACTGTCTGTTTTTTATTTTCATGATATAATAAATCACAAAGCTGGGTGATGAAACAATATCAATAATTATTGCAAATTTTCATCAATAGCAATATGACAAAAGTTCAATACATCGATTTACATTGGGAAAGCAGTGAGGAGGAATAATATAATAAAGATTCTACCTCATATTTGTAAAATGTTTAAAACGACAACAATCAGTCAGCAGCAAAAATCAGTCTCTAAACTTAAGTATATATATAATATATATATATATAAACATAACATATATAATAAAATAGAATATAATGAATGTGAAATATATCTTGATGATCAAAATCAACTCAATATTGATGATATCGTTGATATTATTTTTGTCCATATCGTCCAGAGCCAATAAAACATCTTGGTTTGTGTGGTTTACAAAAAAAAAAAATCCCTTTCGGCGACTGTACGTGTTAGTGACGTCATGACGCAGCTGGCGCGTCATTCCGGATGTAAACACCGTTCGGTTCACATGGAGGGAAACAGAGGCATGGCACCGGGGCTGGAGCGTTTCCTCAGCCCGGGGAAAGGCAACGGTCTGCGGGCGACAGGCGTGGTCAGGCCGGGAGAGCTACTGTTCTCCGCGGAGCCGCTGGCAAGCTGCGTGTCCAACAGACGCTCCAGAGATGTCTGCCACCGCTGCTACACACGGTGAGAGAGGAGGAGCAGGTCCGGGTTAATACCAACACCTCGGATAGAGTGAATGGTTTCATGGTGAATGTGAAGGCTGCAGGTGAGGAGGTGGATAGTGTCTCTGGTCCACATCAGCTCCCTGGAAGAGAAAATAAACCTCACACTCATGTTTTCTATCTCCACTCTCTGTTCTCGGTTAGTTTGTAGATCTATTAAAAACTTCATATACAGTTAAATACATTATTGTGCGTGTGACACGGTCTTAAAACTTCCTAATTGATTACTTCATTAAATGCACAATTCGTCAGCTGGCCGTCAGATGGCAGCATGCTTCTGTCCTGGTGCTAAAGGAGGTCACTTTAAAGGTTCAGTGTGTAGAGTTGAGTGACATCTAGTGGTGAAGTTGCATGTCGCAGCTGAATACCCCTCAACTCACCCTCCCCTTCCAAACATGATGGAGAACCTGTGGTAGCCTTCAGTTGTCATAAAAACTCAAAAGGTGTTTAGTTTGTCCAGTTTGAGCTACTGTAAAAAAAACATGGCAGCCTCCGTAGAGAGGACCCGCTCCTGATGTAAATATAAAGTATTTGAAGATAAAGAAAACAACAATTCTTACAATTTAGATGAAACACTGATGAAAACATCAATAATATTATTTTATATTCTTCTAATTATATATTTCTGCCAATAGATCCCTTACACACTTAACTCCTGAGTTTTGTTTTTGTCTGTAATGTAAATAATCTGGTAAATACTACAAGTTAGGTTGCACAGTCATGGGTGGAGTGATTATTCTGCAAAGTAGAACAAATCATCAATATTCAGTGTGTAAATGATCCCAGCTCCAACCCAGATTCTGGTCATGATGTGGAGACATTTGGGGAAAACAACAGTTGCTATTACAAGATACATTTGTGTAGAAATGTTAAGGGCTAGTTCACAATGTGGTTGTTAGATTTTGGTCACAACATTAATTGTGAAATGATTTGTGATATGGAATGGATCAGCTGATAAAGGCCTGTAGTTGATCTCTGCTATATACCATGATTTTGAAGCCCTAGCTTTAAGAATATATATAATTAATCCTATACAGGTAATGGTATATAGGTGTTGTTATGTCTTTGTCTTATAAGCTTCTTAATTGTTACCTGCTCAAAATGCAGTCGATGCAGTTCAGTTCTTCAGCTGACCACTAGATGACAGCATTGCTCTTCCTGGTTATTAATAATATTTGTTTGGTGTGAAGATAATCTGGTTTTTGAAGCTGTCGAATGTAGAAAATACTGCAATTTGGAATAAATGTTGAACAGACATGGATGCAGTGCTTATTGTGCACATTAACTGAAATGTGTCTTAATGAAACAGTGTCATTAGTATTCACTTTACAAATGATCCTAACCGTGACTCACATCATGATAAGGAGATATCTGGGAAAACGGCTGCTTTAGCTAGATCCCTTTTATGTAGTAATGTGGGGCTGTTGGATTTTCGGCATGTAATTAATTTTCAAATGATCTGGAAATGTATCAGCTGATATTGGCCATAAATTGACTTCCTCCATATTACATGATTCTAATATTGTGATTGCAGGGTTATATTATCTCATATTATTGATCAAAACATTTATTTATGTATATCAGAGTGCCATACATTAAACCTGGGGCCATGTAATATTCCTCCTTATGCAGTATAGCATTCATGGAGAAGAGGGAAAACTAATTAGCCCAACAGTGTATATTGACCCCTGGATCCTATAGCATGTAATTTGACCAAATATTGGGTAATATGATATGTGTGAAGATATACATTGGTCTTTCTAATTTTGCCATTTAATTGATACCATGATACCGCTCCCTCATATCCCTGGTTGGATTTGACCAATTTCATTCTAACAATAATATTTATATATGATTTATCAGTTTTGATATTGTCATGTTGTTAAGGAGTCTTAAAAGTTATTGTATCATATGTATTTTCCTAACAAATTTTTCAATTAAGTTGATTTTTTTTATATAAAATTAAACAATGCAATGATGGATTTTATTCTTATCGCCCACTCCTAGTATATATAGACATTCTGGGTGTGTTGGAAATGGACAGTGGGATGATTTGTCCTGTTTCATCCCATTTGTCTGTGATATTTGTGCAGCTGGATGCTCGATGGCACCGCAGCCTTCTCTTCTGCAGCCAAACTCACTTCATCAGGTTAAACAGATGTATGTGAATTTAATGAGGCTGGTGAGGAGTGAGGCTGCTGCTTTCTGGAACAAGGGCTACAAGGTGAATGAAGGGTAAATGACTATAGGCAATATACAGTATGTATGAGCCTTGGTAGTAAAGTGAAGATGATTAATGAGGTCAGTTAATGTAGATAACCTCTGGGAGAATATAAAGGAGAAGCTAATTTCCAGTTTTTCTACATAAGGGTACATTTTTATTAGAGATTAGAATATGAGCAGTTAAGCAGTAACTGCACACACCCTCTAATAGCTGCTGTTATATTCCAGTGGATTATCCATTAGCTTCTTACTCTGTTGTCTGGTGTGACTTGTGTAGTACTGAAAACATGAGCTCTTGCACTTGTATTGCACTATAATACTGTAAACTACCACTAAGACATGGCAGTGAATTTGCAAGTGTCTAATATTCCAAACGTAGAGAGAGAGTGCAGTCTCAGCTGTTTCTTTATGATTTTAATGTCCACACACAGGTTAAAAGACATGTGTTGGACACACAAACACAATTCGCTCCAAGCTCATTGAGAAATAATGGAATTCAGTTTAGCGGAGGCTCAAACTCTAATTTATTATTGATTTCTCTTGTTCCACCTCTATCTTCCTGTGTGAGAGGGTGAATTTGTCTTTTTGAGATATTGAATAAATGTCAAGTTACAATGTTAAGGCGTGTAGCCAGGAGTCCTAATAGTGTGTGGGTGTGTGTGGGTGGGCGGGTGTGGAATAAGACGGCGGCCATGTTGATTATGTTGAGTATGATCATGTTTTTGAGGTATTGAATAAGTGTCATGGCTACATCTGCTTGGCTTGTGGCCGACACATCAACCTGTGCGTCTGAACTTCTGCTGCACATCGTTTTATTGATTTCATATTGGTGAGAGATGTGTATGTTATGCTGGTGTCGCAAAAACAGTTGTAGGATGTACAGCTGACACACACACATACACATACACAAACACACAAATAAATGCAACTCAAGGCAGAGATTGGTCCTGAAGATACAAGGTGTGTTTTTACTGAAAACACAATTAGGCACACAGTGTGACTGAGCGAGTGGAAACAAGCGTGTGCATATATATTTGTGAGTGTGTATTTATTTGTGTGACCGTATCTCATCGTGTGAACAACAGAGACACACTTCACGTTCAAACGCACATGTGTTTCTGTGTGTTACAGGAAATGAGCAGGTGTGGGGGGGCATCAAAGCTGCAGTTAATTACAGGCCTTGAAGGCTGTACGTACGTAATGAGTGATAAACGCGGAGTATGTACACACACACACACACACACACACACACACACACACACACACACACACACACACACACACACAGATCTCAACAGGATTCAAACCGCCAGAAGTCAACAAACAAACAACTTTAAGTGGTTCTCAGACTCACAGAGAGCGATGAGGGGGTAATGAAAGATAAGAGGAAGAAAAGAGAAAGAAAGAAGAAAGAAAAAAAAGGGACAATATTTATTTAATGTCGACGGAGTAGATTTCCTGAACATTGCAAAGGGAAGCAGCGTTTAAAATGCAGCTACGGTATATTACTTGCTAATTAAGTGGAAAAGTGTTTTCTGGCTAATTGTGTAGTCCCTGAAGTGCGTTTTAAGTTAATCAGTGGTAAATACTTTTTAACTGGAAGTCTCCTGCCTTAGGAGAGCTGTATCATGAATATATCCCCTATATTGATATTAGTTGATGTTAATTCTGTTGTTGTACCTGCCCGTCTTAAAATTGACACAGCATTTTTGTTTCATGTTGTTGTTTTTAAGTTTCCTGTGGCCCCCCCTGGAGGATCTGTGAACACAGCAGCATCAGCTAATGAGGGATTCTATGAAAATATAATGAGCGGCATAGGGTGACCTCCAGGTTTAAGCTTCATTTTGACTGAATTATGGAAAGAAAAAATGCTTGTCCAGCGTCAAATGAGGGTGTGGCGAGGCCTGTATTGCCGCTGCTGTCAGTCTCTATTAGAGTGCATTTGTGGTTATTTTGCATGTTGTGATTGGTGGGTTGCAGGAAGGAAACAACATATAACAGTCACACTGAGCCTCACAAAAAGCATGAGTCCAAGCTTGTTGTTTTCACAATTCACATCAGAATCACTGATTATGTTACATTTTCAGCAGGAAATGTTTGCACATAACAAAATGAGAAACAGAATCTCTTTCTCGGCGACACTTCATGTTTGTGTTGTTCTAAAGCTGTGAGTCGAAGAAGACGAAGTTCCAGAAAAAGATGGAGAGATGACACTGTCTCTGTTGGACAGATAACACATCAAACGCTCACACACTTTGATGAGGTCCTCTCTGACACACCACAGAAAGACTTAGATGTGTGTGTGTGTGTGTGTGTGTGTGTGTGTGTGTGTGTGTGTGTGTGTGTGTGTGTGTGTGTGTGTGTGTGTGTGTGTGTGTGTGTGTGCGTGCGTGCGTGCGTGCGTGCGTGCGTGTGCGTGCGTGCTGCACGTTCGATGAGGGTGGCTTTGGCAACATTATCACTGTCAGATGAAGTCTTTGTATTTGACACCAATCTCTCATTCACTGTCTCTTTGGACTACACACACACACACAAACACACACAAAATAACGACTCAGACAACAAAACATTGCAAACCTTTGTCTTATTTATAGGCAGAAACCTTTCATTGCGTGTAGCGTGTTATGTCTAAGAACATAACAAACACTGACAGGCGGTTGACTTGAGAGTTTTGTTTTAATTTCAGCTGGGTGCATGTGTTAATGTCTGTTATCAGGAGGCTGAACTTGCACAAACATAACAAAATATAGAACAAGTCAACAGTAGATGAAATCATGACAATGTCTTTCGAGCCAGTCACTAAAAATGTCACCTTACATGCAGTGCTGAACGTTTGGAGGGGTGCAGGGATGCAACAAACTTGTTTTATTATTAGTCGGCGTGTGTGACATAAATCAAATTTAAAAGTGAGAAACAGACATGGAGTGCGACCAGACCTGTTTTCTAAACTTTGTTTGGTTTTAGGTCCAAGTTTGTTAAATAGGTTAACTGTGAAATATGCAGAGCTGCATTGGATTGTCAGCACTTGATGGTGTTAAGACAGAATCTCAGAAATCACAAAGAACTGGTGTGCAGCTCTGGTTCAGGTGGTAGAGGGGTTCTCCACTAAGTGTCCTTGGTCAAGATACTAAACCACACATTGCCCCTGACGGCTCTGCTGACAGTATGGATGGTGTGAGCTAGAAAAAAAGAGTATGACTGTGTGTGAGTGAGTGAGACAATGGGTGAATGCGACTTGTACTGTACAGAGCTTTGAGTTGTCAATATTGAAAAATCTCATATAAACACAGTCCATTTACCTCCATATCATTCTACTTTTTCCTCTGGTTTCTCATTCCCTCTATTTATTACATTCACCTTGTGCAGTTTCATTTGTCATGGGCTTGTTGTTCGTGCTTTGTCAGTTTTATCTATGTACACTTTATGTTTTAGTTTCTTAAATACTTAATTTAATTTCAGATGTTTTTTTTCTCCAGTATATCTTAACTACAAAAATGATAAACATTATCCGCAGTCTTTCCCCAGTTACAGTCAAGTTCACCTGCACAGCAGCTTCACCACACGCCAACATGAGTCTCATGTTTAACCTGTACGACTCTATATTTTAATACTTAACATGTCATGTGAAATTTTAGATTTCCTCAGTTTTGGTCATAGTTCAGTTTTTAAACTTTGATGACAGTGCTGTCAGCCAAGGAGTCACTCTCGCTGGGTGGCAGTGGAGGAGGTGGAACCAGCGACTGGTTCAAAAAAAGCTTAGTCAACTTTGTAAATGTTCAGCATTGAAGCTGAGAGAGTCTGGGCAGTGAACTGCAGATAGTCACTTTGTTCTGCTTTGCACTGCCGTCTGTCAAAAGATGTACAATGACTCAGCTGAAACAACAAGTCAATTCATGGGCCTCCCAACTGAACGATTCAAGTTATTAACGTAATTCATGAAGCTGATTCATGAAAGACCAGGATCAGCTACTTTTTAAAATACATTTTCAACATTTTTGGACGGGTCTTTGGTTTAGATCTTCCTTGTCCTCTCTCTCTCGCTCTCGCTCTCTCTCGCTCTCACACACACACACCTACACTGCATCATGTTTAAAAACAGTTATTTTCACAATACTTTCTTAGTGCAATCTTCTTGCACAACAAACAGTTTTTATCTCTTACATATGCACAGCCTGTCCCACCCCGACCTCTTTCTCACCCCTACGCACACACACACACACTGTGGGGATGGTGTGGTATACATGTTATGAGTTCAGATGCAGTTCCTATACACTCAGACAAGAGCAGGAACAGATGAGAGGAGGGAAATAGTTCTAAAGGCAAGTCAGCCCTCCTCCTCTTCCTCTTCCTCCTCCTATTACCTGTTCCCTCCTCTGGATTTATCCTCCTCTGCTACATCTGACATCCCTGTCTTCCTCCCTTTTCTCCTCCTTCTACAGTTTTTTTTCCCATCTTTGTTCTTCTTATCCTTCTCTCCTCATTCTCCCTGCATCTCTTCTGCCATCTCATCATCCCTCATCCTTCATTTACATTTTTCCGTCCCATCTGCCTCTCTCCTATTCTACTCACTCCATTCCTTCATTATTTTGGCTGCATCTGCTTCTGCATCTTCCTCCTCTGTTCTCCATCTCCCTCTTGTTTTGCCTGCCTCCAACAGTTAGATAGCCAGGTGTCTCAAAGCATCTTGCTATTGGGGAAAACACACAAACACACACAGAGCTGTATCATTTGCAAGCAAAGTGACTTGCTGTACAACAGAAACACGCCTCCCTTTGTGTGTCTTCATCAAGGAAAACATCTGGGGGTATCATTTTCTCATTTTTCGCTCTGCTTGTGAGGACCACATCCCTTTAGATATGTCTAATCCTTGAGGGCTGGTTTCACACAGTGCAACATTACAACAACATGAATGAAAGTCGCTGTGTTTTCCAGCGAGTGCAAAACCTCCAGTGTTTGTTTCTCTTGTATCTTTGACAGTGCATCTGTTACTTATTAATGTGAATGTTTCTTTCAAACCTCAAGGCTAAATACCCCAAAACAATAAAATCTATCTGGACTGAGATAAAGTTCTTTCTTGCACAAGAATCAGATTTGACTTGGGATTTTTTTACGTTCAATTAAATATTGATAAGACGGAGGACTTGATTCCAATCCTGACGTTCTTTGAGATCCACTTGGCCTGGGATTTAGTTTTGTCTGCATTTCAATCAGCATATCACAAAACTAGCTCAGCCATGACTCTTTTATCTGAGAAACATAGCAAAGTTCCGATCCATCGTCTCATTCTAGGACACCATGGAAGTTATCCGTGCCATTACACAGCGCTCTCGGACAATTAATTCTCTTTTATATTGCATAATTCAGTCAAATTTAAACTCTGGTTGTTTGAAATGTGTAACTGTCAGGCTTTTAACTGAGATCAAACGACATCCTCTCATATTTCTCTGGGTCTATTCTCTTTACACCGAGTCCTGGTGTGTTTTAGAACAGCATTTAAAATTCTCACTTACAATATGCTGCATAGAGGAGCTACAACATGTCAATATAATGTCAGAATGGCTGAAACTGTGAACTTTTGACCTAATCTGTCTTCTGGTTTTGTGTTTAGTGTTTATCTATATGCCAGATTTGAGCATTTTTTTATGATTCTGATCCAATTAGTTTATTATTATCCAGGTTCGGTCATGGTTTTACTGTGTGGAGTTTAAATATTCCCCCCGTGTCTGGAGGAAGCCAGAGTACCTGGGGAAAACCCACACAGAGTGTAGCCTGCTCTTGCTGGCTTTTCCAAGATTACCAACCCTAACCTAAAGCATAATTGGTATAGATGATGCAGTTGTATGTTTTAATTTTCTACTTCTTCTAATGGCAGCAGAAACCAATTTAAAATTATGACAAAAGAAGTGACCTAACCTTCACCAGAGACACTAATCTCGTCTGAAAATGGATTCAGACATTACCAAAGACACACACAAAATTTGCATGTAACTGTGTCAATGTTTCCTTTGAGCCTTGATTTGTATGCATGTGTGCATGTTTCTGTGCACGCGCCTGTACTCTTATCATCATGCAATAAACCCACAAGGAGACTCGTCCCATATGAGTCCCCTCAGGTGTCAATGAGTCATCTTCTAAACAACCATTATGAACTCAGCAAGGGTTCTAGGATGGTTTGAGATGCAGCACAGCTGGTTTCCTTCCTTCCTTCCCTCCCTCCCTCCCTCCCTCTCACACACACAGGCACAAACACACGCACACACGCACACGCACACACACGCGCACACACACGCACACACACACTTGAGTTGCTGTTGCTGGGCTCTGGACGCCGTCCGTGTATTGAGCGCTTCACTTCTGTGCAGGCTGTACTGTTGTAGCATTGCTTTAGCACTAGATGGCAGTAGTGTCCCTCCAGGAAACGTTCAACACTGGAGCTTATACGTTCTCACATTTGCTTTGAAATACGCTGCAGTATCTGCGCTCTCAGCGAGAAGGTTTGTGCTGGAATTGTCTCTGTACCAAGAGAAAAAGCTGATTTGTAAACAGTTTTGAGAAGGAGCTGTTTTCATGTTGTCTTTACTATCGACAAAGGCTGCAGGCAACAGAAACAATAAGTGTCTCCATCACACCAGATACATGTTTGTATGGAGCCTGCGAGATATGAAGTACAGTGGTATTTTTACAAGAACAACCCAATCTCCAAAAATCCACAGAATCGTGGGCCTGGTGGCATCAAGAATCTTGCAGGTGATCTATATTATATTTGTCAGTAATTTACTTTACATACACATAATCGCACACCATTACCTGTCATGTGGGAAGGGACCATGCTGTGTTGGCCACTCAGCCTGGAAATGAGAAAATTCACTCAGGCACGACCGGACAGCCCAGAAAAGAGGACGCCGCTAATTATTAACATACACAATGGCAAACACACACACACACACACACAAACATAGAACTAACACTAGTGGTTGCAGTGGCTACAACGCAGCAGCCAATACTCACGGGAAATTAATTACCATGCTACACACACACACACATACCAACAGAGACATGCTGAGGTAGGCCTAATTAGGTGTCTGATAGCATAGACTTAACCAAATAGACCACAGATACACACATGTGAGAGTACATATCTATGCTCTTGCATATCAATGAAAACCACAACCTGTCAATCACTTCTACTGTAGAGGAACAGTTTTCAGTCCTTTCTCGAGGTCGTGCTCTCACTAACTTCCTCATGTTCTTTTTCCACACTCATTTCTGTCATAACATCTGTTTCCATTATGAGGCTTTCATCTTTAAAGAAAACACTTTTCTGTGTGTTTAAAAAAAAAATTTGAATAAGAAAAGTCTGAACAAAAAGAAGAGCCTACAGCTCACATACCAATGGAAAAAAGGGATTTTATTGTCACAGCATTTCAGTTCTATTTCATGCTAATGTTTCTATTCAAACTTTCCAACATTATATATATATATATATATTTACAAAAATGTCTATCCAGAGTGTGACGGTGAAAAAAATTATAGTAAAATGTTGTCGCAGACGTTTCCAACAGGCGACTGAAAAATCTCAGAATGACAAAGAGGTGTCATACACATGGAAGACGCCGAAAAAAATTGGAGGGACTAGAAAAGAAAACAGATTTGAGAGCTTTCGTTAATAAGGGCCGACGCTGGTATCGATGTACTATAAACAAAAACAATTGCTTCTCATAGTGGAATTCATACGTTATGTCCTGCCTCCTGCATGCTCTACCCAGTTGCCATCCCTCGTCTAAAAGCTCCAGCTCAAGAAAGAGTGTGATATTGAGAGGCAGAGGAGGAGTTGCTGAAAATATATATATATATATATTTTTTTAAGTCAGCCTTCTGCATGTTCCTAATGAAACCCATTTAATGTTATTCATGGGTTTCCTGCTGTGCCTGGACCTGACACCCAGAGGACTATCATGTCACAAAACAGGCACAGGGAAGAAAGTGAGGGACACAGAGAGGAGGACAAAACAAGGGAGGAAAAGAAAGAACATAAGAGAACACAGCTGAAGTTGAGACAGATGTGCTTCATGAAGGAAATCATTATCCCCATATGAAAATGATTCATTTCTATTATTCTGCTGCACACTAGTGACGACGAAGGAACTTTATATCTTTTGCCATCTTTTCTTATTTAATATGATGCTTCTTGCTCTGTTATTACTGTCCACATCTATATATGGGCTGAGTTAAATCAGTGTGTATCGTACTTGTATGTGACGGAGAATTTTCTTGAACTCGTTGGTTATTGCCCAAAGGCGGCAGCAGAGTTGTCTCTGTGTATTTGAATCATGAAATAATGTACAGAATATGTGTAGGTGTTTGTTTTTCACTGAACCAAATGATCCCTCATGACAAACACTGAGCCGTCAGTTGGTTGAACTGCTGAACTACAGGATGCTGCTATAAAAGAAAAAAACGTGTTTCTATTGTGGCTGTTGTTATGGAAGAATAGTTGGATATTTTAGTTGGCCATCGTTATCAAAATTAATGCGTCACATTTTTCTCTGCTAAAGAAACAGACATAAGACATTTCTACTGTCCTGTTCTCTTATGTCCCCCCCCCCCATCTTTATTCAAGAGTAATAATAATAAACTTTATTTATATAGCACTTTTTAAAAACAGAGATTACAAAGTGCTTTTTACAACAAAGCAGAAAAAGTTCAATCAAATTAGAACACGTAAAAGCAGTAAAATGACAATAAAAATAAGTGAACAAGTAAAATAAAAGGTGAAAAGACGACAATAAAATCACAGTATTACATGAAAGCAAGTCTATAAAAATGGGTTGTAAGAAGTGATTTAAAAGAAGTCACTGACTCTGCGAGCCTTATCTCCTCAGGTAGGCTGTTCCAAAGCCGAGGGGCCGTGATGGCAAAGGCACAGTCACCTTTTGTTTTCAACCTCGACTTTGGAACAGCCAGCAGGGCTCCACCTGAGGATCGAAGGCTGGTTGCAGGCACATAAGGGGTCAGTAATTCTGTGATGTATCTTGGGGCCAGACCTGGCTTCTTTAAAAGGAATCATTAAAATCTTTAAATCAATTCTAAAACGGAAAGGGTGACAGAGTGTGGTCCTTCAGTTTGACAACAGGACTTAATGATTTCATGTTCAGATTTTGTAATGCTTTCACTCAAAACCCTGCGCTCACGCTCATATAGCCCCTGCTTGTGCTTAGATTTGCTATGCTTGTGCTCAAACTGTGTGCTTGCACTCTAATAATTTTGTTGCTTGGACATATTTTCTACTCGTGCTGCTTCTGGGCAACCATGAAACGTCTGCGCTTGGATTTGTTTTCCTTCTGCTCTTGGATTTTTTTGTGTGTGCAACAAGTCTGTCAAAATTCACCAACCAATAGAATGCCAGGTATAGTGTTGACAAATGAAATAGAACCGCCATTGTAGTGGGCACATTAACGTTACCTCTTTCCGCACGGGCAGTTTCTTTAACCGGATCCTTGCACTCCCTCCTCCAGGGCTTTATTTCCACACATAGCTAACACACCCATATCTGAGTGCAAGTGCAGAGTTTGAGCGCAAGCAGAGCAAATGTAAGCACAAGCAGGAGCCATAAGAGTGCGAGCACAGGGTTTTTAATGGAAAGCATTACAAAATCTGAACATGAAATCAATACTGCTCTCAAACCGACGAACTACACTCTTGAATAAAGATCAGGGGCGGGGGGAAACATATTCTCTCACATGAAATGAGCAAAGGAGAAAAATATTTGTTTTCATGAGGAATTATTCAGTTATGTTCAGCCAAGATATGACCTTTTAACTCCAGCTGGAATACCTGCATCATGTGACTGGTGTGTGTGTGTGTGTGTGTGTGTGTGTGTGTGTGTGTGTGTGTGTGTGTGTGTGTGTGTGTGTGTGTGTGTGTGTGTGTGTGTGTGTGTGTGTGTGTGTGTGTGTGTGTGTGTGTGTGTGTGTGTGTACCCTGTAAATACAGAGAGCTTATCAGCCTAGGGGCGGTCACCATAACTACAGTTGCTTTGGTGCAGCTGTGCAGTAATGTGGCTCAGTATGTACAGCGTTAGACTGATATTCTGTTTGTCTCAAATCCTTCCTGTGTCTCTCTTCTCTGTCACTGCTGTTGCATCCATATTTCATTTACATAAACACTGACAGTATTAATCTTTTATCACACTATATGTAATTTAACCAATCAACTTTTGATGCTTTATATCTTGATTTACAAAATTTCCCTAAAAACTCAATTTGAGACATGGTACAAACTACAGTAGAATGGCCATATGTGCAACTGCTGCAGTGTCTGTGGTTTCAGAGATGGCTCTCTGATCAGATAGGTGGATTTTTCTTCATGTACAGATCACAGACGAGTGAAGCCCTTTTTAGATTGATGTAGTTTAGAAATAACAACGACAATCAATCATTTAAAGGTTCTGTGTGTAAGATTCAGTGGTGAAGTTGCATGATGCAGCTGAATACCCCTCACCTCACCCTCCCCTTCCAAACATGAAGGAGAACCTGTGGTAGCCTCAAAGTGTTTAGTTTGTCCAGTTTGGACGACTGTAAAAAACAGTAGAGAGAACCCTATCCCTGTGTAAATATGAACTATTTAAATATAAAGGGCCCATTCAAGAGTAAATAAAACATTTGGTACAATTTAGATGAAACACACTAGGGAAAACATATAGGATTATTTTATATTCAATTTCTGCCAATAGATCCCTTTCACCAAAATGTACACACTAAACCTTTAACTCATCAGTTGCCACTTTTAAGATTTTCATCACTAATCAATAATCACCTCTTTATCTCATAACCAAGCTTTTCACAAAACCTCTTAAGAATTAATTCACAACTTTATTACATCTTTGAATCTTAATATAAAAAGAAATTCCACAGTACTTCAGTGTTCAAGATTCAATAAATGTTTTAACAGATTTTGAACACACTCCAGGTTTTCCCAGTGTGGGAGCTATGAAGATACGGAAAAGCTCTTAAAGCATGTGATTGTGTCCCGAGGGGCAACGTTTCCCAGAGAGTTAAGCTACAAAGAACAAGTAAAGACGTGAAAATGGGGTCGTTGTCAGCATCAGACTTCCTGTCTGGGGTCAAGGAAGATGGATGGATTTCCTGCAACTCCGCGGTTTGTGATATGTCCAAACTTTTAGCGTCTGAATTATGTTCTGAAGCTGCACAGAACCTGACCGTGTTTAGGTCTGGCCTCGTCCTATCTGCTGTTATTGCTTTGTGTCTCACAGGGCAGGCATGTGTTTCTTAAACTGTGGGTGGCTTCCCTGTTTCTGGTCGGTCTCAACATGACAGGAATAGCCGTGTTTTCATCAAGCACCAACCCAGGGCGAGACTATAAATTTACCTTTGGGTTCCAAGGCTGGAAAGGTCATCGCAAATAAGACACAGTTGAGTAACAAGAGGGGGCGTGGGGAAAGGGAGGTAGAGATGAGTCGGATGCAGAGGAAAGCTGTAAATTAAGAAAAGAAGATGGTGAGGAGGAGAGAACCGAAAAAAGAGGAGCGTGCTTTGGAAACTCGTCCATGCTTACAGGGGCCTGGGGCCAAAACCAACAGAGCAGTCTGGTCACACACTGATAGATGGTCATAGGAAACACTTAACTTCTGTCGCTAATGTTGACAGGCAGCAGCCGTGTCTCAGAGCCACACAGTGCATGTTCAGATGTCTGCTTTTGCCTCTGAGGGTCTTATAACATCATCTACAGCCTTCATTAGTGGGTCCAGTTTAATCAAATGTGCCACATTCAGTACGATAAGCCCTGGGCTAATGTCTTTACATCCATGTTCTCCATTCCTCCATGGTCTGTGTCTGCGAGCACATATAGCTCCAATTAACACATTTAATTCGGAATGTTTGATCATTTTCTCTTAATCGCATGATCAACCAAACAGAATTACTGTCTTACTATATGTGAACTCATGCCAAACAAGCCTCAGGCTCCTCTGCTAACCCTGACTAACCCATGCTAACTGTACATGCCTGCTAATTCAGACTAGTCCTCAGATAGATGGTGGGGGTAGAGAGAATAATGTCCACGTGAGTCATGTTGGTTATACTAAGTCAACTTTTCATTTTAATCAATAAAAACAAAACTGGACATGTTATACTTGTCAGAGACAAAAAATTAGGTTTTAGTCCAACGTTCTTTTTCTTTACCAAAAATGAGAATTGTTGTCAAACTTCAGCAAACTGCTTTCAAATTCAGTTTTTAACAATAATGTCCACAAATATAAGCAAATCCAATGCAATCTGACTGTAATTTTTAAAGCCTTTGTGTATATTCTGTTATATAGTATTGGTTTCTTTGTAATAGGTTGTACACTACCATTGACATTCCACTCCCAGTATCCTGGATACGAACACCACGTTCATCTTTATATAGAGTCTATGGTTGCACACTATCGGACAGAAACCTAAGACCAGGGGAGTTCAACTTGAACCTGTAACCTTATCTTCTACATTATATGCTGTGCAGAAATAGACCACATTTGGCTCTCACATATATCCATTAATAATGTGGCTTGAAATGTGTGTGCTCTGTATTTGTTGTTGTCGTGTTCTTTTCCCTTCAGTATACGTTATTTGATCTCCTACAGCCAGAGTGTTAAAGTATGGAGCTACGTGCAGTTTAGTTTGCCAGTATACATGGGAGCGCTGCTGATGAGCAAAATCGTCAGAAAGTGGAAATATGCGCGCAGAAAGAGAAAATGTGCAGCTCAGCCATTCAAAGAAAGACATAGATTATATAATATTTTGAAAAACTGCCCAGTGTAGTAATTTTTATTTTTAACACTACGTTTTACTTTTGTATTTTTCTCATCTTGATAAATTCACAGTTCTTATTTAATGACATTTGTGCTGCTTTCTTGTCATATCGTCTTAGTCATGAAAAAAAGGTTGTTGACGTTAGTATGTTAGTCATAATTTATGTTAAAGAAATTAACTGGCATTCTGGCTTGTCACGTGTTGTTAATCCTTGTGCATCTAAGCACAGACACTTTTAACATGACTTTGCTTAATAAGATGAAATCAAAGTTGTCATCTGGCAGAAGCTTCACACACACAAATCAGAGAAACCACATAAAATCTGTTTATTCTGGTCAACACAGACATGGTCCAACTCCATGTTGTCACAAATGTGAGATTCAAGATTATAGACTGGAAAAGAAAACTGCTGGTTTGGTGCATCCCCGTCTGTCATCCTGTCGTCCGATGTGCAGACCATGAAGTTGCTGGATAACTGGCTTGATTTCAGCTGTAGATCTTTTGTTGCATCTGTCATTTTTCATTGCTGTCTCCCCTTTGTCATTGTAAATTGTGTGGCCCACGACACAACCCTCACACTACCTATATATAATGTATGGATTGTACTGACCTATGCACAAATACGCACTCAAACACACCATGACAGAGTTGCGGTGACTCAGATCTTGTCCTATCTGTGTGTTAGTGTGTGTGATTCACTCTCCGCTGGCTGTAATTGGCTATGAGAAGCATCAGACTGAACTGGAGAGGACAGCAGTGTCACTCTGAGGGAGGCAGCGGCCCTCGGAGGCAGGAAACATACAGTACATACACGCAAGAACAGAAATAAACACAAGTGGACACACACAGCAAACAAACGCAGGGACTCATGCACTACGATTCAAAAATCAGGACAGTGACCATGAGGAGAGTATCACTTATGTACTTCTCTTAGATGAAAATTTTAAAGGGCGATGGGTAGGTAGATAAAGCTAGATAATGGATGCACACAGTCAGTTCTATATAGAGAATAGAAAAGGATGAGGTCAAGTCAATTGACAGGAACTTAAAGGATGCTTGAGCAGACATGTGGATGTGTTTGTTGATGTAGCAGCTATGACCCAGTGTTTTTTTTGTATGTGGAGCAGCTGAACCGTTATTATTCACTTATTAACACTAAAATGCTGCAACAGTGCTGACAGTCTGTCGTCTGTGATGTCAGAAATCTGAAGCGTCAATCCCGTCCCTGGTCACAAAATTAGATTAGAAAGATTGACTATTTTTCTACCTCTGGCGTCTAGAGTCCTTTTTGATAACAGTGACTCAGCATGTGAATCACTTTATTTTCATCAGTGCTGGATTGTGGAAGTAGAATGAACTAATCTTTTATTTTCCCTCTGTCTAGATGCGAGACCTTGCTGAGGTGTTCCCAGTGTAAGACCGCTCGCTACTGCAATATCACTTGCCAGGTAAAGTGTGTGTGTGTGTGTGTGTGTGTGTGTGTGTGTGTGTGTGTGTGTGTGTGTGTGTGTGTGTGTGTGTGTGTGTGTGTGTGTGTGTGTGTGTGTGTGTGTGTGTGTGTGTGTGTGTGTGTGTGTGTGTGTGTGTGTGTGAGACAGTGTGTCAGTTTGTTAAAATGCTCTTCTTCTGCAGAAACAGGCCTGGTCTGACCATAAGAGAGAGTGTAAATGTCTGCGGCGCCTGTTACCCCGAGTTCCCACTGACTCGGTCCGTCTGGCTGCGAGACTCATCTTTGCGTTGGTACGTTTTTTCACTGTTACTCACTCACAATAATGTGCACAAAGAAAGAAGCAACAACCAGTACTGTGATAAAGAGACTTAGTTACTTCTGCTTTTAGGAATTTAGTTCTGTTAATTCCACTGAAGGATTAAAAGCATCACCCTTGCACTTATGAAACACTCTTGGAAGCTGATGTTCTTTGCTTGAGAAGTTAATTTCACTCCATCTAACAGCTTCCAACACAATGTTTAACAATCTATCACTAGAATTACAGCACTGCAGTTGTATGCCTTTGCCAAACAGTCAAAATATTTTATTTTATTTTTCGAGACTCATATGAGGTCACCAAGACATTTGATCACTGAAATCGAATCAGTTAATCTTTGAAAATATTTCAGAGATCTTTCAAAATGCAAAGAAGTTCCCCAAAGGCACATTTGAGGTGTCATGGTTAAGAGGCAATTGTGATCTTTGACCTTTGAATCTAATCAGTTGATCTGTGAGTCTAAGTGAAAGTTTGTTTGTTACAGTGCCCTTGACTGTTGGCTACCAATTCTAATCAGTTCATGCTTGAGTGTAACTGTATGTTATTTTCAAATTTGAAGAAATTCAAGTCAACTCAAGGCGATCTTGAGGTCTTAGATGATGGACGACCCGAAAAATATCTGTAAAACTATGATGCTAAAACTAACATACTAATGCACCAATCGTTTTTTTTTCTTCCCTAAAGTTGAGTCCATCTAAGGGCAGTAGTGAGGAGCTGTACACTTTAGAGGAGCATGAATCACGTAAGTCCCTCCTCCACATGTGTGTGTGTGTGTGACTCTATCTCTGCACATTGACGTTGAGAGGGACAGCAAGGTTAATTTCTTTTATAATCTTTTCACAGACCTCAGTTCCATGTCTGAGCAGAAGAAACAGGGTCTGTCTCAGCTGGCTTCTATGTTAGAATTGTACCTACAACAAGAAGCAGCTGACCTGGCACAGGAAATAACATCAGCACTGCCACCATCCTGCAGAGAACCCCTCAGCCTCATTGCAAAGGTGGGCACATGCAAACACAATGCAAATAGACATGTTAACATCTTGATGTGCTCATGAATACATTTTGACAAGTACACACTGCAACTCGCCATGCACAAAGACATTAGAAACTGTTATTGCCTCTAGTATCCCCTGGTGCGTTTGGATTGACCCCAACATATGTTGAAGATCTTTCGAGCATCTGTGATAAGATCCCTGTGTGAGTGTGTGTGTGTGTGTGAATGTGTGTTAGTGAGTGTGTGTTCCCAGAACAACCTCAGGTCTTATTCTCTTAAAACACACCAGCTGCCTTCACCGGGATTTTAACTGCAGATTGTTATGTGTGCAAGAATGTGTGATCTGATGCCTGACTTCTAGACTTCGTGGCGCCATGAAGCTTTAATTCAACATGTTTGTGAGTATTGTGTTTGTCCAATGACAATGATTGTGTATGTGTGAGTACTGAAAGCACCTATGTAAATGATCTAAAGGAGGTTGTATTAAAATAAATGTAAAAAGCAGTAATACTCAACCGTAAGCTACATGACTTGGGTGTTTTACACTTAAAGCAAAAAACCCTTTTTATTTTATTGAATGTTTTTTTCAATATTTCAAACTAATAATTTTCATTTAACTTAAAATGGTTTTAATATAGCTGCTTTCAGGCATGCTCTAAACTCGGGAGATCCTGCAGACATTCTCACGAGGGGCTGTATGTGTGAACGCAAATGTCCGAGTGAGAGCCTCCGGACTTTCTGCTGACTTTCTCTGGCCAGCCCCCTAGTATAGCGTCTGCAGAGAACACAGCAGGTGATCCTCTGCAGGATTCACTAAGAGCAAATGGGGGGTTTGATGACGCTTCTAACACACATCAGACACAAAAATGAAAAAAAAAAAGAAAACATCACTTATGTGCTGTGAACAAAAACATGTGATTTATGCAATGCTATGAATACGTTACATCCTGCCTCTGCCTGCTGCTCCACCACTCACCTGAACGCTCCGCAGATCTCTGTATTGTTGTTCACTTGCTGCACGGTGAACCTCCTGCTACACTCCGGACCGAATTCTGCGGACATTCTCCGGAGGTCGTGTCTGAAAACAGCTCATCACATGATGTTTTTACTCTCGTAGATGACAGGGTTGAAGGATTGTAATGTCTGTCACTTGGTCAGTTTACTATTTTGATCCAGACTAAATACTACCTAATGACTTTACTTAGCGCCACCATGAGGTTGACTGACTGAAGTGGCTGGACTACTTGAAGGGTTCCTGTGAAGTTTCACTCAGACATTTCGGTTCCCCACAAAAATGTATGAGAAATACACAAACCACTACCATTTTAATATTTATTTCACCACACCTGCTATTGGTAAAACACAAACTTTAGATCACACAAACTGGTGTATAATGAGTTTACAGTCTCATTGTTTGTGCGTGTGTGTGTGTTTGGATGTGAAGCTGAAAAACTGCTGATTAAATGCAGTTCAAGATTCCGATGGGAATTCTGCTCCAGTTTGAGGGAGATGAAGAGCGAACAGCGTTGAGTGGATTAAAGAGAAGAAAGGGACGAAGAGTGTGTGAGAAAAAAACAAGCAGGGGGGAGAGAGACGAGGGAGGGGGAAGAGAGGAGGAAGTCATACAGATAGAGGGAGAGAAAGAGAGGGAGGGAGAGAAAGGGAGAGATGAAATGAGAAAAGGAAATGTACAAAGTGTGTCACAGTTACTTTGTCAGTTAATATAAATTGTCACTGGGTGATACCTTTCAAAAACGAGAGCCAGGGGAATGAGATTTTAATCATTTAGCAGTGAGCATGACAGATGTCTGCATTGTTTTGACTGTAACTGTACTGTCTATGTACAGTCTGTAGGAGACAGACTGGAGAAGAGATACAAAAGGTAAATTTGGTGTGTGTTTGTGTGGAGCCTTCAACACTTTGTGATCGGATTATGGTCAGTGGGGCGATCTCTCCTACTCACACACACACACACACACACACACACACACACACACACACACACACACACACACTGATGTGTTATCTCATTGAGACTTAGAACCTTATTATCCTCTACACCACTTCATATTATCCTGTTAAAGCTCGGGTGGGTAATCCTGGAAAAGCTAGCAAGAGCAGGCTACACTTTGACGAGAGGCCCAACCCATAGGACCTTTTGTCAAAGCGACACCCCCAAAACATAGAAACGCTCCCTGTCTATCAACTGCTAGAGGCCGACTTTTTTTCTGTGACTTGCTCGCTAACTTCTGGCTGTCCTCACTGCTTCAGTGGTGTATGTTTCCCCGGCTGTAGACAATGTGCGGTGCGACCACAGGCAGGATGTGTGCAGGCAGGTAGGTCAGTAAGGGACAGACACCTACGCCAGCCAATCATTTCATTGGAAAGAAACTGTTAGTGGAGTTTATTTCAGTCCTGCGAGGGCCACAGACAGATGACTTCATTTATTGATTAAAGTGAAAATAACATTGTTTCGGAAACAACTTACCAACCGTACCTTTTTAATGAAGCTGTAAAGCTTGTGTAGGTTCGGGAATCCTCCCAACTCCCTCTATTTTAGTGTTTGGGCTCTGACGTACCTGGATATTGTAGAGTTGTGTTCTGCTTGAGTTCATTGAGTGAAGAATCCGTAAAAAGGCTTGGTTCTCACTCTCAATGATCCTGAAGGACCTTTTGCAGGTCAATGAAAGATATCCAGGGGATGTATATATATATTTTTTATGTATTATTATTATATATACTATACTACTTATATTTTGTGTATGTGTTTTGTATTTTCATGTTCCTGATGATTCTTCTGTTCACTTGTCTCTACACATGCAGCCCTCTTTCTTCATCCCTCTCTCATTCTCCTCTCTTCTCCTCCTCCCCTCATGCTCCCTCTCTCCGTAATGGCTTTAATACATAACAAATGAGAAGTTTATGAGTGTGTACTTGGAATGTTCAGTGTGCTTTACAAAATAGGTCATTACTGTAAGTGTATAGTTTTGTGTGTGTGTGTGTGTGTGTGTGTGTGTGTGTGTGTGTGTGTGTGTGTGTGTGTGTGTGTGTGTGTGTGTGTGTGTGTGTGTGTGTGTGTGTGTGTGTGTGTGTGTGTGTGTGTGTGTGTGTTTGTAAGGGGTCTAGTCTTTTGTACAGTGGGGAGTGTTTTGTGCTGTAAAACCATTCTTTATGTTAATAGCTACTCTCCACAACACCAGTAATGTTACACAAACACGTGCACACGGGCACATACAATGAAGTAATTCAACAGCATCATTACAGCTCTTAATATACCCAAGGGAAGAAAGGAGTGAAGGAGTATATGCTGTATATGTATTCACTGTGTGTGTGTGTTTGTGTGTGTTCATGCAGCACAGGTCAGTGATTTAGATCCTTTGGTGTGTGTGTGTGTGTGTGTGTGTGTGTGTGTGTGTGTGTGTGTGTGTGTGTGTGTGTGTGTGTGTGTGTGTGTGTGTGTGTGTGTGTGTGTGTGTGTGTGTGTGTGTGTGTGTGTGTGTGTGGGAGAAGCAGGAAGCAGGATCTGGTCTGTAGTGTGTTGCCTCTGACTATAGTAAGGTTATTTTGTGTGTGTGTGTGTGTGTTTTGGTCAGACTGCAGTGGTGCAATAAGCAGTGACAGATGAGATCTGGCCACGACACATTTTATTGTGTCCCTCAAGCAACTTCCCCTCTCTGAGTGAGTGAATTTGCGTGTTTGCGTGTGTGTGTGTTTAGGCCAGCATATTCATGAAAATATGTTTAGTTTAACATACATACTATATATATATCCCTCCTGAAATATACATGTCCTCATCAGTATCTCGGGGTGTGTGCGTGCCTGTGCATGGGCGTGTGTTTGCGTGCTTCAAATTGTGTGTGAACTCCATTTTTTGCTGCATCAGCCGTTGCTGCTCTCAGACCCATTTCTCACTCATACATTTTACAGACCAGCATGTATATACCCCATAAAACAAACTCTTACACTCCTCTCCATCTGCTCTAACCCTGCTCCATTGAGCCTCTTTCAATAGCTCTCTGCTTGCTCACTATCATATCTCCACTTCATTGTCACTGACTCTTCTCCTTCACGCTCAGGCAAAGCCTTAAACTTCATCTTATATATGTGTTGTATACATCGTTTGACTGACACCTCCAAGGCCGAGTTTTTAACCGACCAGTGGCAGCATTTCAATCAGAAAAGTTAAAGCATTTCTAAAGTGCCACAAAAATCACAAGTCTAAAAGTATGTACTTGTACTTGATGATAATTTGCTGTGTCGTAAAATTCATGCTGTAGCCAGCAACTGCATAAATTTGCTAAGCACTCTTGGTACACAGAATGAAGTGGGCGGTCTGTTCCACGGTGCGACATGATAATTATTTGTAGACATGCAGTTTGAGCATGTAACAGAATCAATTTTTTCTAAAACAAGAAGGAGAATCATCAGGAAACTGAAAAGCACAGCTGCCACAGGAGCAAGATAATATGCCTCATCCAGTACATGCCCAACGAGGTGTTCAGTGGGAAGTTTTGTGTGCATCGTGTGCACTCACCAAGACGTTTTGTGCAATGATTTCCGATTGCTGTTTTTGATAAAGACTTCATTCAAACCAGGATAAAACTAAAATCTGTAACAATAACTGTCCTGTTGATTCTTATCTCAGTGGAAACACTGTCTTTGTCTCTGGAACTGTTGAGTTTTGAGTCCCAAAATCTTACTGTAAAAAAGTTTATCAGTGGAAGCATTTTGCAGACCTGATTGCTGAGGGTGACTGTAGTTAACTCATATGATAGATAAGACCGGGTGAATAGAAAAACTTTGGTTCCTCATTTGTTGTAGCTCTGTGTTTGTGTTAGAGCAACGGAAAGAAGGAAAACCAAAAGACAGGAGAGAAGAGGAAGGTACTGAAAATATAAAAATGGATGAGGGAATACAGAGGGAGTTTTATAAAAGAAAAAATAAAGTAAAATCACAGTGACACAAAGGATTATGGAAAGAATAAAAGCAGAAGATGGAAAATGGTCAAAATTGGAGAAGAAGGTGATGCCGTATAATGTGACTGTGTAAACAGATTAAGGTCCCAACAACATGAGTAACACCTAGACCACACACACAAACACACACATTTGACCATGCTGGAAGCAAGGCGCCTCCCCATGGAAAAGTATGTTGTATTGTTTATTACCCAAGTATGGAGTCAATTTATCACAGATCCGCTGTACACACACACACACACACACACACACACACACACACACACACACACACACACACACACACACACACACTACCTGATACCATGTGAGTGAGCCAATAAATTTACACTCCTGGAAACTGTTTTGGCTTCAATTACACGTGTGTGTGTGTGTGTGTGTGTGTGTGTGTGTGTGTGTGTGTGTGTGTGTGTGTGTGTGTGTGTGTGTGTGTGTGTGTGTGTGTGTGTGTGTGTGTGTGTGTGTGTGTGTGTGTGTGTGTGTGCTGTTGTTAAATAGCACGTGTGTAGGTGTATTTCTCTGTGTCACGGACAGATGTGTGTTGTTTATGAGTGAGTGTAGCTTTCTTGTTTGTGTGTTGGAGTAATTTATTCTCATGACTTTCCTTGATAATTATTGGCCATCTGTTGAGCATCGAAATTGGAAACCAGATGCTAATCTAGTATACCTAATGGAAAAGTTATCACTGGATGGTATGTTTTCTAAATAAATGACCAAAGGAAGAAACAAGTCGAGGAAAGGGAAAGAAATTAAGTTTTTACACAGGCTAACTGGCTAGCTGTGTGTTTTTCCTTCGTGATGCGTCATTCCCCCGAAAGTTATAGCAGAGACAGGAAACGTGTTTCAAAGACGTCTCGTAACCTTGAATAAAATTGTGGATTTCTCTGGGTTTGAAAATTGTTGGAAACTTTTCTATAATTTATGTGCACAATTTAACAAAATGTAACATCAAGTCATTTTTAATAATTTTAATGAGAAATTGTTGCACATTATAGAAAACAATAATATCTATGAGATAAAAAGCGCATGTTTTCACTTCCCACATTAAAATGTTCTTGTGCCTTTCATATGTGTGTTTGCCTGAAGTCATTACAATAATCCTTGTGTGTACATGTTGGTATGTTCAGCCTTATCTCTAACATTTCCCTGGTCTGCCATTGTAGCTGGCAGCGCCATGGGTGCTACCTAATTAGCTTAGGCTTTGCAAAAATCTCACACTCACACACACGCACGCACACACACACAGCTTACTGTAATGACTTTATGTCCATCATGAATGCAGTCACAGACAGTATAATGGAAGAGGGAACAAAACCCGTTTGTTTAATTGACTTAGATTGGCTGTGTGTGTGGGCTCATGGGGAACGGCCGAAGATGAAGAAGGGAAGAGGAAACGAGTGAACTGGGAAAAGAGAGTGTGAATGAAGGAAGGAGGAACAGAATGAGGGTGAGGAAGGAACTGAGACAGATTGTAGCAGCAAACAAAGGGGTTTGGGAGACGAGGCATGGACATGAAGTCTTAAAATGAAGAGTGAGGAAGAAGAAAGGACGGAGGGAAATGGACAGCTGGCGAGAAAAAGACAAGAAAACTGGGAAGAGATGGAATCAAGACTGGAGGAGGAGTGACTGAAAATGAAAATAAATTTGAATGCAAATGTTGATGTTACTTGATTCTGTGATTGATTGGATGAGCAGAATGTTGCAGGGGATCAGCATGTTGTATACACTGTGTGTATTGTATTGCTGGTCCAACGTGTGCTGCAGTGCCATGTGTGAGTATGAGTTGGGGGTGGGGTTGGCTTAATGAACAGCTTTTGGCTCCAGCTGCGACAGCCACTATCTCTCTCGTCTCCTTTATCCTCCCTCAAGCTTTCTCCGCTCTCGCCTATATTGCTCCAGCGTTTACAGTAATTACTGATCGTTGGAGTTTCCAGGGGGACGGAAACCGGGACTGAGGCTGGTATCATACAAGCGTGTGAGTGTTTGTGGATTTTGTCTAATTTCCTTGAAGTCCTCCAGATGGGATGGTCCAGAATGTGAGATATCTGAGCCGGGTTAATCTCACTGCGACCTGGGACAGACCTGTGTCTGCTTGGGATGAAATGTAGACCTGCACAAGTAATTTTTTATTAAAACCCAATCTCATTTCAAACTTCCATGCCATCTAACGAATCTGCTGCATTTGCATTAGGGGACATACGGTGAACTGCATCGTTCCTGGTAAATGACAATGCAGCTTTACACAACGTGATGCAGAGCAGCAGAAACATGGTACTGAGGAAAATATCAAACACAGCGAGAGCGATTGACAGACACCTGTGAATATGAAAAGTTGTGTAAGGCCAAAATAAAATAAATAAAACCTTGCTGATGCTGGTTGGAACAAATATATTCATATATTTTCTCAAAACAATTGTAAAAAGATAGATTTCTTATTTGCCCCCATAGGGAAATTGATTTGCAGCAATAATCGCAGAGCATTTTCCACACAGCAATATAACAAAAAAGATCAGCAGACATAACCATCCCTTACTCTTACGTTGCACCTTAAGTAGCTCTTAATTGACGGAGGTGGACATTCAGTCCAGACCAGCTGGACAAAAACTTAATAGCATCTGAAACAAAGGACATTTTCTATCAGATTTTTGTATATAGGGGGTGGAAAACGCCATCCAGGTGGGAGCAGTTTAAAGGAGGAGGTGAGAGGATGCCTCTCATCACCCTCAATCATTCTTGACTTGTTTCTCTTGTGGTTTAATTTTCTAAGATGTACAAATACCTCTTTCATCATCTGAAACAGTTTGTGTCCGAAGTTGATGCGCTTGTTCATCATATTTTTTGTTGTTTCCATCTAAATGGAAACGAGTAAAAAATAAAAAGAGAGAAGAGAATCATGATCCAATTTCTAAGGAAGAAAATCATAATTCTCATTTTATCCAGACTCGTGCAGCTCTTGTAGCAATAGTAGGATTATTATATATCTACTGTGACTGTTTAGTAGGTACTGATGGTGACTTAAGACATTCACTTTTGCATATGAATAACGCAGCAGGAGATTCTTGTTTTGTTTTAGTTTTTTCAGTCTGTTTTGTGTTTCAAACATCATTAACACACCCACTCGCTCGCTGTGAGTTCTCCAGACAACATCCTGCTGTGTTGTCACATGGGCTTATTTGGAAATTATCCCGAGTTTATTCTTGTGGGCTGGAAGAAGAGACTGAGAATGTCCGGAGCAACTGACTCAGACATTTGCATTCTCACACACAGCCCCTCTAGTGTCAGGAGATTACTCGGAGTTCAGTGCATTTCTGAAAGCAGCTTTAGTCATAAATTACATGGTATATCATACTTTATCTTTTAGAGATATTTTAACAAAGTTGAGTCGAAGTTTGCCCATTAATTGGCAACAATGTGCGCTAATGAAATAATAAAAAAAACAGATTAAGTTGCAGTTTTATCTGAATTCCAGTGAGGAACATCTGATATAATTCTGTGGTTTTGTGTAGCGATCAGCAGCGAGGACAACATACGTGTGGTGTCATTGTTGTTTGCCCTGGCTGGTCATCCCTCGTGTATATTAGCCTTTTGAACTGAACATTTCTCAGCACTGTGCATTAACGGCTCCTGTCCTCATGATCTTGTCCGTCCTCTCACTCAGGACAAATAAAAGTTGGGTGTTTAATAATGGCTCAGGCTATCAATGAATAAAGAACCATGTTACTAGGGCCATCGCAAATCCTGATGTCTCAGAAACCGTGCTTTTCGGCTCACTTGTTACTGTTATTATTACATTTGCCATTTGAATGTTAATGAGGTAGAAATCCATATTCAACAGCCATCTATCATCAGTCCAGCTGACATACAGTCTACCCAGCCTGTTGCTGATAGCTCAACTGTGTCCGTGCTGCTGCCCAACGAAAAGGAACTGAAATTACACTATTAACAGGGAGAGATGAGGGACTGTAACTTGAACCATGTATTAAAACACCTCTGTTACAGATCCTGTTCACATTATTATTCTCAACCCTTGTAAGAAGAATAAATCATTGTAAAAAAAAATACAATAAATAAAATTTAGAATAAATCATTGTCAAATTAAGCTTTAACGATATGTGTTGTACATATAATTGAGTCCAACTCTGATAGAAAGTTTTTTAAATGACATCACAAATTGAATGGGCTGCAATGCCTCAACCAGCCACGTGCGGACTGACAGATTTAACGCGGAGGCTCCATTCACTGAGTCAAAATAATTTCATTGTTCACCTGGGATAATTTATTTGAAATGAAAATTAACTTTATATAGGACAGCGATAAACTGAGTGTGATGAGGTTTTTATGGTGTGACATCATTAATACAGAGATGACTGTATCTGTGTTGGTCAGCTCCAAGTGCACTTTGCACAATTATGGGTCAATGGCCCTATCTGATCATTTGAAGGCTCATTTGCTCAAAATATCTGTGTGCATGTGATTAACTCCTGATATCTTAACAACTGTTAAAGACCTCATGAAATGTCACTTATTCTTTATGAGACGGGGGGGGGAGTGGTGACACTCAGTCAGTGTGCTGCCATAAATGTGCAACAGACCTTTTATTATGTTATTCCATTCCATGAAAAATCTTCAAAGTGTTATTCTGGCGAGAGGGTTCAAGTCGACCTCTAATTTATATCTCTACTGCACACATGCGCGCGCACACACACACACACACACACACCTGTCTGAGGATGGCAGGCCAAACTAATGCAAGATCACACAGCACGAGACATTTTTTAATCTTTTCACAACAGCTCAAGTGGCCCATCGGGAAAAGTGCAGGTACTCCAGATGGCCAGTCTGCCACTGATACCCACACTTATTTGTTATATTTCACAGCCTGTGTTTTGGTGCTGACGACTTATTGTTTCCTCGCTAATGTTGTATTACCCTGGGCTTACTTTGTCATTTACTGTGCACAGACATATGCGTTTGTATATATCTATATATGAATATATGAAATATGTATAAATGTATGTTTACACACACAGGTTTGCACAGCTATCCTTATTGGGCTTTGCACTGACTTCTTGTCATTGTGGACAGCCTACATGCACACGCACACACACACCATGGCTCACTAACCTGGATGTATGGGTGTTAACTTATATTGAACTTAGATTAGTTATTTCCTCTGTATGTTTGTCCACAGTGTATTACCTGTATGATTACTGTGATCATGCTTCAGCCTGTATTATGTTACAACTCCAAACAAGAGCAAAAAAACAGTGTACAGTTCACTGTGCAGGATACCCATCAGTCCAGAGGAAAGAGGCAGCATACTTTTTCTGCATTTATACATTTGTTAAAGCCTACAACACACACTGTTGTAGGCTCAAAGAAAGTAGAATGTTGAGAATTGTTTTTCATTTTTTCCACAATGAGTAACTTAGTTTTGTGCTGGGCTCTATGATGTTGTAAGTAAATATTGAGCTTAAAGTATGCTTCTGCACACTGCAGTCTAATAAATGTGTCAGTGGCATCTGAAACTCTTGAGGGAGAAGTTACTCTTTTAATTTTTAAGTGAGTAGAAGAGACAGTGTTATCCTTTGCATCCTGCACAGTCACAAAAGTTTAAGATATATCTTTTAAGTAAAGGTTCCTCTCAGCAGTTGTTGAATAGAAAAGGTGGGACCTAAGAGGAGTAGTAAGATGAAATACTTAGTACTGTTTAGTCCTCAGATTTCCATTTATACATATGTTGGTGGCACGTTTTAATGATACTGAGTCCAACACTCTCTTCAATATTTTATTATAATATTGGGGCTGTTTGTAATAACCGTTGGTGCTGTAGATCATTTCTAGAACTCTAGGCGATTAACCAAGTGCTCCATGAAATCTGATCCTCGTGACAGAAAATAAAAACAACTTCCACTCTGTTGGTTTTGATTTTGTTTGTGTTGATTGTGCATTTCCAAAGATTAGGTTGTTTATTAATACAAGCTGAAATGAAAAACATGTAGTCCCTTAAAATCTGTTAGCGGAGCCTGGTTATGAGTGTGTGGGTGAAACAGTTCAACACACTAGAACACATATCTTCAGTGTTTACAGTTAATTAGCCTGATAAGGAGGGACAAGCTTTTCAGACACACTTAATAGCTGAAAATCTTCTGCACACATTAGCTCAACATTCTGAATGAAGTATCAGTGCTGTCTGAAATATCAAATCATATTTAATTTCCTTGTCAAATGCAAATACAATTTTTGATATTTTGAATTATATATTTTTTTGCTCATACCTCTACAAGGACAGAAGAGGATCATCTTGAGAAAATCTTAGCTGGTTTGAAATCAGTGTTTCGGTTCATGAAATGAGTTTGAAATGTTTCTCAGTGAGCTGAAGTTGAGGTGCCCAGGTTCAAGTACTGTCACAGGTTCAAGTATCATCCACCCACTCACCCATCCTCCCTCGCGCTTCATCTGTCTTTCTCTGCACGTCATTAACGAGTTATGTAAAGCTTCCGTGAACGCCGTCTCGTGAAAGAAAGACACAGGAGCCTGTAAAGTATCCAGCTGAAGAATGCTTAACCATCAATCCTTTTATTTCCATCCTGAATATAAATGAGTTTCCTCAGGGTCCATTCCCTCGTTCTCCCTCTCATCTGTCTCTCATCTCCCTCTGCCTGTCTCCTCTTCTTAAACCACAGCCAAGCAGGAAACCGTCAGTTCTATTCAGGGACAATATGACGCACCTTGCAGACTTTCAAGTCGTCTGCGTGTGGCTGTGACATTTGTGTTCTTTTGTCATCTTTTAAAGTGCAAATGTGCATACAAAAATGGAAACCCAAAGCGCCTTTTTGCTGCAGCCGATTATTTTTAGAGTCACCTGCCAGCAAATAAATGTATATTTGCTTGTGTGTTTTGATTTGTTGTCCTGCAGTGGCTGCGGAGATGAGAGCCCAGTTGTATTTTGTAGTTATGGTTTCAGCTCTCTCCTTGTTAATGGGCCTGCATGCTGTGCTTCCTCTTGTTAAATACCAGCAACTCATTAGAAACACCATTAAGACTGTGTGAGTCTGCATACACACACACACACCTGCACTCAAGTCTTTCTATTGTCACAGAAACAAAACCCCAAAAAATTGACTTACTGGCTTGAGTAATTGTTCTTGTAAACAATACTGCAACACTGAGTTACTGCAAAATATATCAATAATATAACAATAACAGTTACAGTATAAAAGTTGTTTTTTAAAATACACGAGTATATTAATTATACTACACAAGGGTTTACCATATACTTTTTCAAATGATTAATCAGCTTCTTAAAAAGTTATAGTTTGACATGTAGGAAAAGAGGTTTCTTTACTTTTGTGCTGATGGGAGAGTTAGATGAGAAAATCGATACCATTCTCACGTCTATATGCAAATGTAGCTTAGCATAAGACTGGAAACAGTGAGGCCGGCACATTAGCAAAAATACTCTGCAGCTCTGAAGCTCAGTAATTCAATTATGTAAAAAATGGGTTTGTGTGTCTTCTTGACAGAGAGCTGTTGCTTGCTGTTGCCTGGTGACCTCATGGTGACAACAAGACTCCAGGTAGCCACTGCAGCCTTGTTAACACATGATAATTACTGACCTTTCGGCAGAGGCATGCGAGCTATACCTGTTTCTCTCGTTTTTTTCATGCCAAGCGAAGCTAACATGCTTCTGGCCGTAGCTTAATAGTGAACATAATGATAAGAGAGTGGTTCTGAAAGCTGTTTATCGCTTTGCAAGTTGGCAACTATCAAACTATTCCTGATGCTAATTATATAGATTTTGGAGACACACACACACACACACACACACACACACACACACACACACACACACACAGCTATAGTGTGGAATCTTATAGAATCTGCACACGTTTGCGGTTTTCTGTAATGTCAAACAATGTGTCATCCTTACTGCTCACTACCCTCTGTCCCTCCTCTCCCCCCATCCTCTCCTGTCGTCTTTTCTCCTCTCTTTTTGTCTCCTCTCTTCTCCTCTTTCTCCTCTCCACTAAAACCAGACCAATGATGTTTGGATATTTACTATATAAAACTAATGTGTATCTACCACTGTACTGCGTAATACAATTATTACACCTGTTTGTGTGACTGTAACAACATTTTTTTAGTTCATAACTATAATACACACACACACACACACACACACACACACACACACACACACACTGACTCTTGTATTTTCACCTCTCTTCTTCGCTCCTCTCCCATCTCCCAGTGGCTAGTGTTACCATGGAGATAAAGAGGGACTGTTAACCATGGCACTTTGGGCCCGGTCTTACACCCAGCACTAAGTACGAAGTGATGTGTCTCTGTGAGTTTCAGATTGATTAAACAGTTATTTCCTTCTACAGTGCCCACATTGTTTAAAACAATAATACACCCATCTGAGCACCCTTCGTCATTTTGTGGCATTGTTACCTTAAGGTGTTGTAAGGCAATGGACCTATGTACAGTAAACCTGTGTGAAGTCAGTGGTGCATTATCATGATGGTAATATGCGCCTACATAGGCAGATGTACGATGTGCATCTACTTGGCTTGTTAAACACGCAGATGGTCTCCTCGCACACTGTCACTTTGTGCATGTGCTGATCCATTTCTACTGCAGAGAATTGTTCTATCTCACTATCTGGCAAATCTGCCAGGTGCATGTAGCAATTCGGTAAACTGCCAAGTGCTTGTGCCTTTTAAAAGGAATGGGATATGGCCCTGTTTTATTGGTTTGTAGTCGGAGAGTAAATACAACCCTCTTGAACCAAGCACTCATTTTTTGCCATTTAACCAGGACACGCCCTTCATGGACTAGCTCTGTGCACTTTAGACAATTCACTTAGATCGTTAAACCAGACCCTCTTAACTCTGGATATGTTGAAGTCTCTCTTATACAAAAATAAGTAAATTATTCTCTTGAATCAACAATTGTGAATTAAAAGTTTGTTATTGACAGTACAACATTCAAAGCATCCAAGTACATCCACACCCTCAGTTCAAAATTATACCCAAGCAGCCCATTAAAATGTATCATGACAAGGTAAATGTCACTTTGTATTTACACTGTGAAAAGAAGGATACATGCACCTGTGGACGAAGATGTCCAGCTAGGGCTGTGACACTATGGATATCCTCTTACCGTCACAGCTTGGCGGTTTCGATTCTGTTGGCAGTGCACACAGAAAGGAGCATTAAATGAAAAAAAAACACTGTAAAAGGACTTAGTGGAGCTGTGCAAGGCTACCTGGGTGTCTGCCCCAGGGTTGGTGGCGCTCTGGCTGGGATGTGCGCACTTTAGTCCTGGCAGTGAAGCTGTCCGGGGTCCCTGTGTTCGTGCCCCAGCTCCTTCTGCTCTGCCTGGGGCAGTGGAGCTGTGCATGGCTCCCTGGGGCTCAGTAACACTGTCTGCAGTGATAACGGTTATGAGCTCAATCCCGCAGTAGGGGATCACATGACCGCGGTGACACGGTTACTGTCACAGCCCTATGTCCAGGAAAAGGTTATGAAATATTGATGGGCCTTGTTGCTTCCATTCTTATCTTAGGCTATCAAAGGGGCAGTTTTCAAACTGTTCTCAGAGTTCCTCCCTCCTTGAACCAGATTCCAGATCAGTCAGGCTTTGAGAGTAGCCACTCCACTGTAACAACTCTGTTATCTGTGACAGAAGCCCGAAGGCAGCAAGAGCTGTAGCTCAATCTGCAGTTCTTATCTTGCTGGACCTATCAGCAACCTTTGATATAGTGAACCACTGCATCCTGCTAGTTGTGTTCTCTGATATTGGCATCTTGGGCCAAGTGCTTTCATCAAATCTAACTCGGCATTCCTTCAATGTGTCATGGCAAGGACAAACATCCCATCCCTATCCCATTCGCTCCCCACAGGTGTGCCCCAGTGCTCAGTCCTTGGGTCCCTTCACTTTGCACTATAAACTACATCCCTGGGTATATTATCCACTTTCATGGCTTCTATTGACACTGCTACGCAGATGATACCCAGCTACAACTGTTATTCATGGCAGACAACTATACAGTCTCTGAGTAAATGTCTGATTATCTCTTAGACATATCTACATCAATGAAGGAACACCAACTTCAACTAAACCCTTGTAAGACAGAGCTCTTAGTTATCCCAGCCAATCAATCTCCAGCTAAATATCAACATCAGAATTTTCCTTCATCTCTCATCTTAACCAAGGTCATCAGTGTCATGTTTGATGACCTGCAAACCCCCTCTGATAGTGCTATTATTCCTTTTTGCACCATACAACATTAGAAAAAATCGGACCTTTTACTGATTCAGTATGCCACCCAATTCTTGATACAGGCCATTGTAATATTTTACCTTTCTGGTGGGCCTCCCTTCATACACAAACGCTTATAGGTGGTCCAGTACGTGATCACGTCTGGTCTTCAATCAGCCTAAAAGGGCATGTCCCCACGCCAATACCTGAACTCAGTCATAAAGGCTTAGGCTCCTTCTCAGACACTGAGTTTCTCAAAGGGATGCCATCTAGCATTTACATCCATGCAAACAAGGCAAATAAAGTCCGGAATGTTCTCGTTAGTGTTTCCTCAATGGTGGAATGGGCTAAGCTCTTTATCTTAGACTCATCTCTTTGCTGCTCTCTGAACACCTAACCCTAACATGTACACTACTCTACTGAAGCTTTGGTTCAGTTGTAAGGACACCTAAACACCAAAATACAGCTCTTATTTAGTAGGCACAAACACTTCAGGTTGTTCACAAACTGGATTTTAAAAGCCTAAATATTAAACATGTGTCTTTCAGGTCTCAAAAAGTGTCCTTGTGTACACGTGCGTTGGTATGAAATTATATTTTTATATTAATAGAATCTGGCAGAGCAGATTTAAAACGTCCATCACTTTTTCTGACCCCAAGCAAACAGGGTAAGAAAGAGGATGATACAAATATGGAAGGGGAGGAGCACATTGATTTACATTTAAAATGTAACTACAATTGGTAGATAGAATACATTTCTAAAATTAAGCACTGTCCATTGATATGATACACATTACATTTACATTCAACCTCACTTAAAAGCATAATAGCAAACAACTATCTCTGTGTTTGACCTCTTTTTTGAGAGAGATGAAAGGGATCTATGATTAAATGAGCTCCTCCTCAAAACATGCCCAGGTGGAGATGAAGAGCCAGTTAAAGAGTGGGAGTGGAAGATGACACAAGGAGGAAGGACAAACATAGATACACCCAGGTCCCAGTGGGCCAGTATATCTAACATAGTGTAATTACAATGTGAAGCTCTTTTAATTGACTCCTACTGCAAAGCCCCTAAGTCTGCAATGTGTGTGTGTGCATATGCATTTTAAATGCTGATAGACTCTTGATGTGTGTGTGTGTGTGTGTGTGTGTTGTGTGTGTGTGTGTGTGTGTGTGTGTGTGTGTGTGTGTGTGTGTGTGTGTGTGGGGTGTTGTGTGCGTGCGTTGCGTGTCTAGATACAACTCATGTAGTGTGGACCTAAATCTATTTACAAAGTCACATCATGGAGACCAAGTCCCAATAATGTAATTCATTAAATGTTCATGTGATATATTTTTAAATGTAATGTCCTCTGAAGTCATAGAGACTCAAGAGTGACAGAGGAGGCAGACATTCCTTTAATACAGAAAGCAGCTTCAGCTTAAGATGAAAATGGGTTTTGTGGAGTAATCTTAATAAAGCATTGCTTTCCTCAGAATCATTTCTTTTAGCCTCTGTTTTTAGGCGGTATTATAACAGCTGGATAACAACTTTGCTTTTCATGTAGATATGTACATTCTAAATCAGTGTTTTGTCTTTGGCCATTTTCTCACTGAGTTGTATGTTTAGTCTAACTTGTCTATGATTGTGTTTTCTACCCTAAAGGCCAGTTTGTTGCATAGCTGCAAGAGTCCATGTGATGTTATATTGTCTATATAAATGAATGTCCATACAATCCATTCACTCCAACATGGCCCTGTTCTACTTTTACACATGTTTGAAAGTAACTCTTATTAAAGAACATTATATTTCTCACCATTTTCTGAATAAAGTCAAATAGAGAACAATGTTTGGGCAGTGACCATATGTAAAGCGCTTCAAGGGCCAGTGTATAAGATTTAGGTGAAAGGGATCCATAGACAGAAAGTTAATATAGAATAATCCTAGTGATGTTTTCACAGTGTGTTTCATCTAAAATGTACAAATTGTTGTTTTATTTACCCTAGAATGGGCCCTTTATATTGAAATACTTTATATTTACATCAGGGGGGGTCCTCTCTATGGAGGCAGCCATGTTTTTTGTAGTAGCCCAGACTGGACAAACTAAACACCCTTTGAGTTTTAATGAAAAATGAAGGTTACCACAGGTTCTCTTTCATGTTTAGAAGGGGAGGGGTGTTCAGCTGCGACATGCAACTTCACCACTTTATGTCACTAAATTCTACACACTGCAACTTTAAGTGAAAAATACGTGTGCAAATACCTTGCTAGGAAAAACAATTGGCAAATATTGACAGCTCCCAGGGATGTTGTGACGGTGAAAAACAAGTTTTACTTCCAAATATCTTCTAATAATGAGAACATTTCCATTAGTGTACAATGTGCACTGATGTATCAGCAGTCACTTTGTCATTAAAGAACATGATAGGTTGATGCACGGTCAGCATTACAGCCAGCGTGCGTGCGTGCGTGTGTGTGTGTGTGTGTGTGTGTTGTATTGGATTGCTTGTGAGTATTTGGGTGCATTCATCAGTCGAGTAAATGTCATTAGCTTCTGGCTACATGTAATCCAATTTTAACACATGGCAAAGGTGTCACATAATGGCATTGATATAATCACACTGATATTGACAGACTGGTCTAAGACAGTGTGAGTGGCATGACAGATGGCAACAAGGGTGTACTGTAGGGCTACTGTTTATAAAATGTACTGCCTTGGACACACACACACACACACACACACACACAAAGCACACAAAGCACACACACACACACAAAGCACACAGTGCGGTAATGTCCTTGTAAGTCAAGGACATCTCCTAGTTTCACAGGTGAGAGAACACAGAGACTATTTCTGCCAGGGATGAGAAAGAAGAGCTGAGAAGAAGAGGACAGGAGAAAGAAGAAGAAGAAGAGGAGGTTGAGGAAGAGAGGAAGAGTAGGAGGAATGGTGAATGGGTAGAATAAGAAAACAACATGGCACAATTAAAAAATATTTATCCCAAAAAAAGACGACAGTCTCTGAGAAATATTCCACCTTGTTGACCTGAAATTGCTGTGTTCTATTTTTAGCTGTCACAGATGTGCAGAGAACCACATTAACCTCTGCATGGGCCAATTGAGACAATTTTAAACATGCAACTGTACAATGGTGAGATGCATCAATTCCCCAAACCGTAGTCTCTTCTTAAAGTAAGACAGATCGAAGACAAACACATCAATCATCTTCCCTCGCCTCAGTCCTGATTGAAATTTTATATGATTTATCTCTTATCTGGGATTTTATGAAATTCTTTTAATTTTAAGTCTCCAAGCATCAGTATGAGAAAATAAAGCTCTTTCTCTCTTTCTTTTGGTCGGTTTTCCCTTGATTTATCTGACATCCCTGAGATTAGAGGTTTTTCATCTTTTATTCCACATCCCAATCTCCGCTCACCACACCCTTTTTATTCACTTCACCCCTTCCACTCCCCCAACCTTCCTTTTACTCTCTCATCCTTTCATCATGCCATGGTTGTACCATCAGATGATTTTACCACCTCTCTGAAGGAATGGGCAATGAGCAGAGGAAAGGGGGATGGGGTGAAGAGAGAGGAAAGGGGAAGATGAAGGGTAAATTTAGTGGAGAAAGAAAGAGGAATGTGACAGGCATGGAGGGAGTGGAAGAGGGAGTATTCCTTTTCACAGTTGTACAAGGAATTTCTACCACCCGTGCATTAATTTACCACCACTACTACTACTTTTTATCCTGCTTTGATGATATTGGAGATGCTATTTGGGCAGAATGCAGCAGGCACAGTTTTCTCACTCTTCCCCCATCCGCTCTCATTAGTTCGGTCCATTCCTTACTGTGGTGTTGTCTGTAATTCTGATGAAATGTGGAGAATTGCTGTACTGTTGCACATAATGATACCTGAAGCTGTGACCTGTAATTTTAATTGTCAGCATCATTTCTTGTTCCCAACTGTCAGAGCCTGTATGGTCCCATTTCAATTTCAGCCCCTGCAGTAAAGTGAGCATGTTGTGTGTGAGAACGGAGACTTTGTGAAACTGTAGAGAATGAATGGTGTTTTCTGTAAAAACTGCAATGATATTTAATTTGTAAATATTAGGTGTGTGTGCCTGTGTGTTTGTCTAACGCAGTCTAACGGTGTTAAGCGTTAAAGCGTTCACGGTCCAACACACGGTGCTAGATTGTCATAACGACAACAATCAGTTTCATGCTGTTCAATGCTAAACAGAAGTTTCGCAGGAAACCATAACCAGATAAACACACACCAGGCTACCAGCTGCTTCTGCTTTCTCTTTTGCATTAATGTGATGTGATTGGCTTGTGCCTGCGCTTGAGTGTTTGATGTGATGGCTGGAGCCTTCATTGCTGTGTGAAAAGTATAGCTTCTGTCGTACAACACGCAAACACCGTAACACAAAGGAACCACAATGCAGTTCAACAACGCATTCAAAGTGAATGAGCAGCGTCTAGGGTGAAGCTGCAACACGTCCATGTGAGTCCAGTGTGAACCTCCCATCATCTGTCTTGCTGTAGCTCCTTGCTCTGCCTGTTTGCTCTCTTTTCTTGGTGCACATCCCTTCATCCACCACACTCTGTCTCCTCCTCTGCAGAGGTCACCATTAATATCCTATTCCTTTAGGGGATCTATGAATCAATAACTCAGTGTAGCGCACACACACACACTTGTCTCTCTATAGTTGTGAGGACACTGATTGGCATAATGCATTCCCTAGCCCCTTACCCTATCCTTAACCATCACAACTAAATGCCTAACCCTTACCCTAACCTAAACCTAAATCTAACCCTTTAACCAAGTCTTAACCCTCAAACAGCCCTTTGAATTTGTGAAAATGTCCTCACAATGATGGTATTGAACCAAAATTGGCCCTCATAAGTATAGAAAGACATGTGCACACACACAAGCAGAGGTGTTCTACTGATGGGGCATTGACGTTCTCTCGTTTTTCACCATTTTCTTGTTCTTTTTTTATTTTCTCTTTAACTCATCAGTTTCTTTTCTCTCTCTCGCTCACCTCTATCCTCTAAGTCTCGTCCTACCTTGATTCAATGTCACACAAAGTTTTAAAACGCTGTCACCATGGATTACCGAGCTCATCCAGACACACCACTTACCCAACATTCCTGGTGATGACAGGGTGAGACCACGGCTGCTTCCTCAGTGTCATGTACAGCTGGTGTCTGTGAGCTCCACTGAGCAGAAAAAATGCTCTTCCAGCACAATGCACAACACACACACACATGCTCACACACACTGGTTGCTCCTGTGCTGACAAGCCTTTCCGTGTTTTATATCTGTAGAGTCTCTATGACGTGTGCTATGCTGCAAAAAATTGGCCAAAACCATAACAGACAACGGTGGGTTATAAATAATCAGTTTACTTTCATTTCTGGTTGACCTTTGAATAGAAAAGCCTAAACCACTTCCTTCTACATGTTCTAAAGGGAAATGTCTGTGTTGAATCATGTGAGGCCTCCACCAACTGGCAGGTACTTTCATTGTGTGAGACAAAACAGCAGATACACACACACAGTGAGATGTATGGTCTTATTTTCAGAAAGAGGATGGAAGCTGTGACACTGATGCTAAGACTGAAGGGTTATTTGTCTGACCACCCCAAGCTAAACGTATGGGTTGACCCTCCCTGCAGGAATGACTGTTTGTGTGTGTGTGTCATATTTCCATCATGCTGTATGAAGCTGCTGGTGAACGGGCCTCCAGACAGCCTCTTACTGTTGTTGACTTCAGACCCGTGTGCATGTGTGTTAATGCTTTTTCTTTGTCTTTTCCCCCTCACTCCCTGTTTCTCCATCTTTTTATCTCTCTCTTTTCTTACTTTCTATGTGTCTCACTCATCTCTCTCTCTCTAGCAATGCCTGTTTCTCTCTAACTACTTTGCCAACTTATTGTATATTCCCATTAACCCAATGTGCAGAATAACAAGACTTTATTTTTTTTGGAACCCAGTTACATAACATATTTTAAAAATGGTTGCCTTTATTATTTTCCCTGTGTAACCCCCTGCAACACTTTGTGCCACTGACCTATTTCCAGCCTTGCCACCAAGAGACACTTTTGTTTTCCTCTTATTGGTCTTGGTCCTTTTCGCTTGCTGCAGTGCAACGCTTGGTTTCGGAGCTAAGAGCACCTGACGTTTGTCACGTGGCATATTGCAGTGGTGGTGTGTTTTCAGCTTCATTCCTGAGATAAAAACTCCATGTAAGTTTAGTTCATATTTAGTCGACGTCATCCTTGCTACTTTTAGTAAATTTTTAGTTGTAGTCCCATCTTAGTCAAAAAACTCCATATTGATTTTCATCTTGTTTCAACTGAGTTTAGTTTTAAAGAGAATAAAAAAAAAAAGAATAAAAATGAAAAATGACAGTTGTGAATGTAAGAGCTGCCTCTTGTTTGTCAGAAGCCAAACGTCACACTAGATATGTCGCTCCATCTGTTATCGTATTGTTACATTTGACAACAGTCAACGTGGAACTTTTTCGTAATGGTTACCTCCTGAATGTGTGAAGCCAAAATCCAGGTGATAGATGAAGCTGGCAGATTTTCCTGTCAGAAAGGGGCTCATGTGATGGATATCCAGCTCCCTGTGCTCAGTCTGTGGCAGAGAGCAGGAGAACGGCTACATCACTTCTTCTGGGTTTGGGCCGAAGCCATGACTCATTTGTTCACTGATCTCGAGAAAAGAGTAAATTCCACTGAGCTTTTCTGTGTGAGCTGCTTCACCACTTTGACAGGATGTGTGACTGTGTGTATTCGTGTTACTGAAGGCTGGAAAGGTCACAGGGTTTGTAAGAGTGGAAAAAAGGACCTAGAACAAAGCTTCATATTGTTTCTGTTTGATCCAGTTAGTTTTGGTTTCACATTGCAGTTTAGGGAGCACACTTAAGAATTTTGTATATGACATATGAAATATACGTACATCTTGTCGTCGTCACCTACATGGGCTGTGTCTACCTATACTTCACATTGATTGGTTTGTAGATGGGCGTGCATCTGACATAGGCTGGTAGTGGTCTCTCTGTTTGAATGGAGAAAATGAATCAACCTGTTTATTTGATTAATTTTGCTGTCACTGTAATATCATCATGGTTTTACCAGCATCACCAACTGCAGACTCAGTGATGGACACTCGTTCAAATGTGCCAAATGAACGTCCTTGCTCTTAAAACATTATATCAAAAAAACTTACTGCAAATAAACCAAATCTTTGTTGGTTTGGTTCAGGCTAAACTCCTAAAGTCCAAAGGGGCGGACCTTGCTCAGACTGCAGGTAAATCAGATTTGTTTGTCAAATCAGATCTTCAGGATAGACTGTCCACGCTATTAAATGATCAGATTAGATTTGTCCAGACATCCACAACCTATGAGCTGCTGTAGTTACAATGTAAGCATCAGTAGCCATTCACTGTCTCCCTGTGTTTAATGTCATCCTTGTGTAACATTGCAAGCGACCCAAAAGACACTTCAAAATCCAGTTGTAGCCAGAAGGTCCAGTCTGAAACACCTCTGTTGTGGTCCGATTGGAATATAATTTGAAACCAGCTCCAAATTAGTTCTGGATATGATTTATTGATGTCCACTTTTTTAAATCAATCTCAATGTGCTAGAAAATAGATTTGGACTGTTGGTCTTAGCAGGGCCTGAATCAGAACCCTGGGGTACAGATACTGAACTCACATGTTTCACCTTTCTTCTTCTTTTTCTCATTTTGATTATCACTGAATGGCTCTTTACGCGTCCTTGATTCTTGTTCCTTTTCTGTTTGTCTTGGTCGATATCTATTCTCTCCCTGCTCGCTCTCATCATCAGTCACTGCTTTCTTCTTCCCTCTCTTCGTCTTTCTTTTTGTTATATTTTCTGTCTACCCCAACTCTCTTCTCTGCCCCTGGGGCTCATGGTTTGTTCCTGAGATAAAAATATCAGCCATGAAGTTTCACTAATTAACTACTTAGTGTGTGTGTGTGTGTTTGTTTGTTTGTTTTGTGCTGACACCCCCGCTCCCATGGTAACAATCAGTAAGAGGTTAGTTCTATTTGTTGTATTTGTTCTACAGAGTTTAATAAATAAATGGGGATAAATTAATTAATTATTGAATGATATGAATAATAGATGGGGCAGTGTTTCCATAGACAACACACAGTGAACGAGTAATGAACTTTTGTTTAGCTCCTTAGTTAAACAACTATAAAGGACCCTTGTTTGTTGAAAAATAGAAAACACTTTTTCATCTATATAGTTCAGCTAAGAGGTGAAAAAGTATTTTATTCTCTTCATGACTTTTAAGGACATTTGAGGACAATTTAATGGAACTGTGACATGTGTAAAACATTAAGTTTAAACATAAGAGTGTGCTGACAGAACTGAATAGTCAACTGGACACCCTCGATGACAACATTAAGGACTAGTTCAACCAATTATAATTTCGTCATAATCTCTTCCTTCTCTGCCTTGTCAGTACCACCTCTTGTGTTTGTATGACCCACAGCAGGTTTGTTATTGAATTGACCTTGAGAAGAAAATGATTAGAGCTGCAACGATTAATTGATTAATCACTTTGTTGATTGTTGTTAATTAGAGGGTGAATGTGTTCAGGCAATCCAGTAAACTGGCTCAAATTTGAGCCTTTTGTGCGTCACTCCACTGAACATTGTTAACACCACTTTTATTATGAATATATGACTTGTTGTTTTCTGTGACACATGTTTTACGTAATCATTTAATGGCTTTTAATATATCCTGCTGTACTCAGTTCAGTTTAAATCATATAAGCCTCTCATAGTTCTGTTGTCTATCTTGTAGTTTGTCTGTGTGTGTGCGTGTGTTCACTGTAGGAGATGGATGAGGGTAATTTTCATTGGCCAAGGCAGTACTTTATCACTACGGTGTACACACAAACACACACATAAACTATATATACATACACCTATAGCCCAAGGCATTACTTTATTACTGTGAGAAACAAACAAGGGTTTGAAATCAAAAGCAGATTACATTACACCTCTTCACATGTCAAATTCACACAAAAATGCAGAAATAACTGCTTTCCTTATGCACAAACACACACAGGTGCATGTGAAATGTGCATGGACACACACAGTCTACACAAGGTTGCAGTGCAGAAATCTTTATGAATATGGTCACACAAATGGTGCACACACTCCAACAGACAGTGAAAGGGAAGAACTAAGTCTCAGTAAAAGATATTCATTCATGGTTGAATGATGCAGCATTTTTTAGATTTAATTCTCTTTTCATTAGGATGAGCCGTTTCATCTTCACACCATTCACTGTTATGCTAAATCCTTGATTTCATGTCTCAATGCTAATGAGCTCAGTTATCATAGAGAGTGTGAGTGTTGAGAGAGAGGATTTAAGAAGGCCTTTATACAGACGTAACATGCTGTAGATGACCGAGACGCTGTGGGTTCATTCTGTGTTTACTGTTTCTTATGTGATTTCTTTAAAAGCTTGAGATAATCATGTCTCATAGAAGTCACTTTATAGATCATGCTAATCTCTTAAATTAAAATAATAATTTAAGTTTCCACTGGCATACATGTATTGTTAGTAGAAACATAAAATTTGGCCTCTGGGAATCTGTTGTTGGAAATGATCCTTACTATTCTGTATTTTAAAAGCCAAGTTATGGTGCTTAGGTTTTTACAGTACAAGATAAACCACTGATTTTACACCTGCTCAGGCCTCTGCAATGTACGTTTTTAACATTTTGCTCAACACCAGGGTATAACTCTGAGCACTGCCACTAGTTTATTTCATTAGTGGGTCAGATTGTCAAGTTGCCTCGTTGCTTTAGCTTCTGCAACAAATTGAGATTTGTGAATTTCAGCAGGTTTTCAGACGGGCGATAAATAAATGGAAAAACCTACATGAAGTGTCTCAGTAAAGTGTTGGACCACCTTGAGCTGTCAGAACAGCTTCAGTGTGCCTTGGTATTAATTCTTACTTCCACAAAATATTCCCTAGTTTTTTTTAATGGTGGAGAGCACTGCCAGTCTAAAATGTCCCATAGTGTTCATCTAGGTGACTGTCAAAGCCACAGCAAAGATTTGCATCATTTTCATACTCATGGAAACAGTCATAACCCCTCATTCCCTGTGGATTATTATTATCATCCTAGTTCTCCACTCATTTTCTGTTTTATTCTTTTATTTGCTACATGTCTGTAATATCACAGAAGAAAACAGGTAAACAGACCATAGCTGTGTTTTGTCATGCATACCTTCCCCACTGTCCTTTATGGACAGCAGAGTGTGGACTCTCCAGACTGGTACTGTGTGTTTTCACTTATGGTTGGCACAGTAGTAATGTATAAAAAAGAATCCCATTATAAATTCCGGAAGAAACACCGGAAGAACAACCACACAACCATTGTGTTGCATACAAAATTATCTACAAAGACACACACACACTTAAACACAGCTGTAATAGCTATGTTGTCATTATTACAATGACTATTGATTAAACACTATCTTTGCCATAAAAACACCATTATCATTACAACCTAGTCACTAAAACATGCAGCAGCACATATGTAGCATATAAATGCTCAAGCTTTTGTTGGTATGATTCTAGCGTGTAAGCATTTAGACATGCGTGAACACAAAAGCACACTTACACACATACACACACATACACACACAACCACACACACAGATAATTGGCTGAAGCATTTGACCTACAGTCATCCTGGAGAGGGAGATAATTGTAGTTTTACAACCTAAGGGATTTTGTGTTGGTGTGTGTGTGTGTGAGAGAAGCATCTATCAGATTGAGAGCCTGTTCTCTAGAGAATAGATAGATAATAGCCCTTATACGATACTTGATACTTTTACAGGATGACTTTCTTTAAGACATTTTTTGTGTTTCTTCAACAGCATCAACGTGTTGATATTATGAGATTTTTGTAATCAATTAATCAGAGTTGATTTGGCTAATGTTTGATTAATTTGCTGCTAGATGTTGGGTAAATATACTGGTAGAGTCACTCACTGAAATAACATGAACAACTGACAATATAGTGACGTCCAAAACAACAACAATGCAATTTACAGCTTCAAAAGTTCTACTCAACATTTCCTTGACTCAGTCTTAAACATATGCTTCATAGTCTATTGCATTTGCATGGAAAACCTACAAAATACAGACATTGCTGTTATTTTGTTTGCTCCATTTACATTCATATTCAAAGCCTTAAGGTGAATGTATCATATCTGATTCAACATTCAGACCTATTACATCACATTTGTTCATCTCTTTTAAAAATAACAGAACAGCTGGAAACGGATCTGAACCACTCAATAAACACAGACACAAACACTGAAGGGTTTAAGTAAAATATATTGAAGACAATATATGGAGACAATCTTAGACAATCAAAGTTAAGTCAGTCAGTAGAACAAAGGTCACATATTTCTTATACAGCATATTTGGAAGCAATGAACTTAAAACTGATTGGTCCCTGATCACACACCATGCAGGCAGTTGTTCGGTCCATCGATTGGTCTACAAAAGGGGTCCATGTATGGTCACATGGTCAGTCACACACATATACGTTCATCATATATTTGACACAGAGGTATTGGACAGGTTGGTGCTGGAAGACTCCAACACCAGAGACCAGAGGTTCTGTATCTGTAGATCATTAAGAATCCATGTGGTAAAAAGGAAAGAAAGAGAGCATGCAGTCATCAGGCTAAGGCTCAGTATGGTGAAAAAAATGTATCGCGTCTATAGGTGAATTCATATAAATCATTATTATTTAATGTGAAACCAGCATGCTGTGTTTTCACTTGAGATGCTCTCTGTGTACCAGGACTGCCTGACAATGCAAATGAGGTCTGTTCAGAACAGAGCCAAAGCATTAACATGATGCATGATGTCATTTTCACACATTAAAATCAAGTGTAGGCTCAGTGGTATTATACTGTGCAGCAGTGGCTGATGCAAACACACAGCGGGCTTCAACAACAACCTTCAGGGAGAAACTCGGCTGCAGTGATAACGTGCAGAAAGTTGCACATTTTGGCTTTAAGAAATGGGCCAAGCCATGGACAACTGTGCCTGTGTACTATGTCGTGATAAGTGACAACGCTACACTGGCATGACAATAAGTTACAAAAGCCCAGAGGATTGAAATTAATTGGAATGAGACCTAGAGTTGCCCGAGAAGCCCTGGACAGGGTAAGAAGGGCTGGAAATGAATGAGGCGAGAATTACAAGTTCCTTGGCAGCCATCACAGTGCCTAACATGTTTGCCGTCAGAAACGTTTCCGGACTATATGTATGCCTCGAGGCTTACTCTGTAATGCATACAGCCGATGGCTTGATCCCAGTGCATACTGCAGACATCTTTCTTAAGAGCGCTGGAGTCTCCTGAGGGCACACATGCCAGTCAACTCATAGTCAAGGATTTCAAGTATTTTCTGCCAGACTTTGTGTTCAATGATGGTGCAGTGCATTAAATATTTATTTTTAGAAACATGTTATAATATATGGATAATGCTTTTGCTTACTCTTTGGTGTTGATATCCAGGTGCTTGATGGGAGCATAATTTAAAAACCAAAGAAGAAGAATTAGTTTTTTAGAGAAAGTTCCTCTGTGAGAAATTAGACATCCATCCATTATCTATACTGCTTATCCTTGAGGGGTGTTAGGGTGGGAGGGCTGGAGCCAGCCTGTGTGAGGCGGGGTACACCCCGGACAGGTCACCTGCATATCACAGGGCCAACATACAGAGACAAACAACCATTCACACTCACATTTACACCTATGGACATTTTATTTGGAAATTATTAAGATTTTAATTTGTAATTTTAATATAATATGATAATCTTCTACAGTTAGAAATATTCCATGTGCACATGTATAATCCAGATAATCCTTAATATTTATGATCAAAAAGCACTGGGTGATATGACCAAAAGTATATCAAGACAAAAAGATTTGTATCAGTTGATATCCAAAAGATCTTCCTGATAAATGTCACATTATTCTTTGTTTTAAGTTTAAAGACAAATATTTGCTCCTGAGAGAAGGTTGGTATTTTTAAACTCTTCCTTTTGAGCAGACAAACACTTTTATAAATGTGAGGAACCTTTGTCTTCAGGATAACATGGATGTTTGAGTGTGATGAGGAAGGAATGGGTGCAGCACATGACTGCTGCTCAGAGTGGGAGGAGGGAACAGCCTTTGATTCAGACTGCAGCAGCAGAGCAGCCAAGCAGTAAAAACTGATTTCCTACAAAGACTCTGAAAACAATAACCTATTCTTCTGATTTAACCTGCCCTCACACTGTCTTCTTGGCTGAACCTTACTGTTTAATTTTCTTTACCTGTTTTCTTTATCACATGTTGTACTTACTTACTCTCTTTCCTGCCTCATTCTTGTCTTTTCAGTATTGTTGCAATACAAGAAAACAGTGGTCAGAGAAACTGAGTAACAGAGTGGAAAGAAGCAGAAAGTACTTGGACCTCTCAGGTCACTTCTGTAAATAAGCAGCAGTTTTACTGGATGTGCTACAGCTGTAGGCCACACTCACCACAGTGATTTACTCTATAAACACTGACATCTCAGTGTGTGGTTGGGTTTGTGTGGTTATGTTGTTGTGTTTATATGTTGTGTAGGAAATGAGCGCTGGCTGCTGTGTAACCTTTACTGCTCACTGATCTGAATATTTGTTAAAGTCTTCTACTGTTGGTTACTGGGCGGTTTACCTGAAGCAGTTCATGGTTATAAACATTGCTGAATGGCTCCTTATCATTTCTCATTATGAAGCAGAGAACTCTGTTTGTACATTTCATGCACTAAAGTTACATATTTTTTTTCAAATAACACTGATTAAATAAGGAAGAACAAGACTCATGTGGAATGTTAATGATGCTTTGGCATCTGTCGAATGCTGTAGAGTTTGTCCAAACATGGCTGGTAAAATCAATGATATTCAAAATTCAACCTTTATTGAATGAGACCTCCTGCTTAGGAATGTCTTAACAAAATTCCTTTTAATTGGCAACAGGAGAAAGGGAAGAATAAAAGGATTACAGTGCATTCATGAGGTCACAGAAAAATTTGTTCCCGACTTTGAAAATTCACGTGAACGCCTCTGTGAGTTAGCAACTTGTTGTGTTGGCAAAAAGATTGGCACATGACTCGCTGAGTTGTTGACGTCATATATACAGGTTTTTGATCAATGATGCAATTTCACACATATATTTTTCCCCAAACGTTTAATTTATAATGTGTTATTAGGTTGTAACTGTTGTTGCTGTTCATTTCAAATGAGCTAGACCAGTTACAAAAGATATTTATTAGCAGTAACCCTGATAACAAGTCAGATCAAATTGGGAACAGCTATCAATGTGTTGTTCTAATGCTCTGAACTATAAAATTCATATTCAATGCTCCTTGTAGGGTCCATGTTGTTTCCATATTAGGAGTTAAAACCACGTGAACAACTTCCCAACCTGAGAATTGTATTTGCTACCTTTCTGCCTGTCGTACTGTTTTGCAGTAATATACAATGTACTACAGCCAGAAACATACATCCTAATATGAGTGTGTGCATGTGTGTGAGTGATTTACAGTATGAGCCATGAATCTGCTTCTACTTAATGTGTACTTGAGATCTGTACCGTGTGTGTGTGTGTGTGTGTACTTGTGTACACATGGGTGCAGCAGCTTAGGAGCTCATCAGCTGAAAATGTGCCAACTTGACAAAAACACATGTCGACTTTATTTTCTCATTTCATTGGAGATGATTGGATATCAGCATGGAGATGAGTAATTAGAGAGCAGAGGGCAATCTCGTTTTCGATTGCATGTAGTCTGGAGCTGATGTTGTTTGTGTGTGTGTGTGTGTGTGTTTGTGGGTGCAGTGTGGGTGTAAGCAATTTAAACACACACAAGAAATTTAAGTTCTTGTTTACAGCTCAATTTACTTATATAGTTGTCTCCTCTCCACATTCTGTAACTGTGACTGTGTGCAAACTGTGCATGGATATAAATTAGTGGTTGATTTGAAGTCTATCACCAGAATAATGTATGTTTAATAATGTGTGTAATAGTGTAATAGTGTATGTTTATGTCTTAAGGCCTAATCAGTATAGTAATTGGACCAAAAGATGGAATGAATCCATTTGAAACACTAATCAGGGGGAAAAGACACTATACAGCCACATAGTAAATAGCTGTAAAAGCAAATAAGGACATTTAAGTAGTGTAGCCGATGGTGCAGTGGTACGCCTCACAAGGTTACCGGTTTGAATCCCACTCCGGTCAGGGTCTTTCTGTGTGGAGTTTGCATGTTCTACCCGTGTTTGTGTGGGTGTTTGTGATGGAGTTTTTGAATGCTGCTCACATTACAAAGACATAAATTGGAGTATGGTTATTAATCTTAATGGTCAAACAGAGAGACAAACTCCTCTACTGGGAAAAGGAAATTAATCAATCCCCCCCTTTTTCAGTGTGATTACCCACATATAAAAGCCTGTGTATACCAGTTAGTTATGGTGAAAAGAGGTGATATTGTAGCAGCTTTTTACATGTGAGTTTAAACAAATATAGTCAGATTGAGCACTGAGCAGTTTTTACTGTTGCCTTCAAGCTGCTGCCGTTTTCACATTTCACAGTATCACAGAGTAACCGTCCTAAAAGGTTGTTGCAGTCCTTCAAAGATCCAGGGTCTGAAACCTCTTGACTCCTGAGCCCCACTTTGCAAAGCTGATGCTTCCAGCTCTTTTTCCTTCTGTGGATTTCCATCAATACACTGCCCCATGTTTTCCCAGGGTGCACCTCTCTCCACTAACAAGTTCACTAACGAGTTTTAAACACGTTTCTGCTCCACTTTCCTCCTCCCTCGTTCCCTCGCTTTTCTGTATCAGACCTTGTCAGTCTCATGTCCCACCTCCCTCTACAGCCCTCTTTCCTTCCGGCTGCTTGTTCACTCTCTGCTTCCACTCGTCTTATCTCCTCCTCTCCTCAATTCTCATTCCCATGTACCTCACCTGTCCCCTCTCTCTCCCCCACATCCATTCCTGTGGTGGTTTGGCTGTTTTATGCTAATTTAAATGGAGACAGACTCTTGATGTGCGTTCGTAAACGTGAATGTGTGAGCCAGGTTTTGCTCATGTTGTGGGGACCTAAATCTGTTTACACACCTACATTATCGGGACGTGTCCTACTAATGGAGACATAAACCATGTCCCCACAATGTACATAATTAGAAATAGGTTAGGATACATTTAATAAGTCTCTTTTTTAAAATTGTGTTTTTCTAATAATAGGACAAAAGAATGGGGAAGTGCCTTAGTCAAACCAGGGATGTTGGTGTTCATTGTTAAGCCTGTAACCACCAGGGCAATTAAATACATCTTGTTTCATAAGTATAAGGAATCAAGTTTTATGACAATATTCAGGGACAAACAAAGATTACCATTTCTGTGGCACCAGAAATAAAGAAATATATTGCCATAAACTGAAAATAGGAGGGATAGTAATAAAGTTAACTGCAGTGTCAGCGATCCAGTCAGCACCCACATGTCCTTCAGATAGTGCTGTAACTACAGTTCACACCTCAGGCTATAAAATAATGCTGTGGATTTATACGGCAGCTCTTGACAGCAGCTTTCTGGCCACAGTGTCCAATCACATTGAAAAGCATTACAGCTCACACACACACTCCACACAGGACTGTTGGCTGACGGGTCCCGAGGAGTCATCTCATCAGGACACAACATACAGGGAGCGTATGCCGGGGATAAAATCATCAGGGTGTCAGTCTGTGCATCTGTAATCATTCATTTACAGAGCAGATCTCAAAAAACATTTGGAATTTTTTCATGATACTTCACATTTATGATAATCTCGTGAACTGGTGCCTTTTTATATGTAGGGTTTTGTGACTTTTATTTTTTCTGTAGTTCCATGGCAACAATTTCACCAAGCCAAAGTCAGAGTAGGTGCTGTTTTTAGAATAAAATTCAAAAACCATATGGCATTTTTTCAAGAATCTGTACTGCAGTGTCACTCAGGTAGTGCATGGTGATATTTTGGGTTTCTTGAAAAAAAAATTTTTTTTTCTGTAATTTAATAAAGACAGAAATAAACTCTGACCTAATTCATTAGTTACGTGCCAGTAACCGTACGCACGCACGCACGCACGCACTCACACACACACACACACACACACACACACACACACACACACACACACACACACAGAGCTACAGTCCAGTGAGGGCAGCCCGTCACCCTCCAACCAGACTCTTCCATGGCAACAGCACCTAATTCAGCCAATCAGATTTGTTTTATGGGTGCTGGGGATATATACAGTATCTTCTGGTGACTCTTTTTAAGTTCGTTATTGTATAGACTGTATTAGTACACATGTGCTGCTTGTGAGATGTTTGGCATGTTAGGCCATCACCAGCATGGAAGTGTCTGAAAATATCCATGAAATTGTTGTGCGATTGCAACCAGTTTTCTCTGGGATGCTGGTACACATTGTATTTCACTGCAAGAACTCACTCTGCATATGGGAAATATTTGTGTCATTCTCATTGCCCTAATGCATACTACTGGTACTTTGTGTGAAGATAAGAACTGTTTAGTCTTCTGAAAAAGTACATTAATAAAGGACAGACTCTAAGATCTACGTGGAAGTTTGTCAAACTATATGATGAATAAGCAGCCAACATAATGCTCACATTTATAATTAATAAGGTGAACTTGTTAGCTCATTATAGAAAGATGGTAAAAAATGATCTCTGTTCATATAAGCAAATATTGTATTGCCACAATAAGAAGAAATGTGCTCATTTTGGAAATTGGCCCATTTATAGTGACAGTAAAAGTGGTGGTTGAGACAAAGATACATATTAATAATTTAATATAATAATAATAATAATAATAAAAATAATAAAAGCAGTGTGCATGCAACAGTGTACATGAACAGAAGAGATGATGTTTAGCCTCGTTTATTTCTCTCCATAATTCCTCAGTAGTTATGTCTATGTTTGTCTGCCTGTCTATTGAGAGATGAAAGAAGCATGATGCGGTCATAAATACTTTATCAAAGCATTAACAGTGCACACAGGCCACACACACACACACACACACACACACACACACACACACACACACACACACACACACACACACACACACACAGCCTCACACACGCACTCACACACACAGATGCGGCCTTTGATTGTATCTGATGGCCTTTGTAGTTTCTCCCAGATTGACAGTAATTGAACCGATTCCAGCAACATTAAAGACATAAACCATCCAGTCACAAGTTTTTTGAACCGACATGACAGGACAAAGCAAACCAATCCAATGCCTCCGATACGAGATGACAGGACCTCCCGCTCCCTCGCCGTCCCAAACCCCCACCCAGCCTCTTAGAAATATGCCACCCGTGTATGTTTCCAAAATGTCACTGAAATCATTTTGATCTGCCCCTCCCTCCATGAATACTTAATGTCAGCACAGACGTTCACAGTGCAGTCCTGCAGCTAATAGTTTACTCCGAGCTAACAGGTTAATATTCACCATCTCTGTGTTTTCCTGCTTTTGTCCCAAGGCATGTGAACCAAGTCTTGGTTTTGATGTAATCCCATCCAACACATCCAAAACTAGTGCAGTTTGCATTTCTGAGATGATTCCCTTATTTATATTTTCATCGTGACCGACAGAGATGAAACAGTTAGCTCATAGCTGAGTTACCAATTGATAAAAAAAAGCCTTTGAGATGCTAAAGACGAGTCGTGGGCACACTCGCTCTGAACATTTTGAGTTGGACTCATTTCTGGGAGTTTGATGTTGAAGTTAGGATATTACCAGATTGATTAGATTATTGTTTTATCAGTTTAATGAACTAAGATGGCAAATTATCCTATAATATATCTGTACATGTAGTAATAGATTAGTTGGCCTTTTTTTCTATTGTTTAGTGTGCAGTACACGTGTGAATGTGTAATATGTGTAATAGAAAGCAGACTGCAAGATAAGTACACGTTGCACCCAGATGTTTGCCATCTTTGACGATTTACATGACGTCACGGAAAACGATGTGCTTGTGTCTGACTGCCTGGGACAAAAATGTAACCAACAGTGGTTTTTTTAGCACAAAAAACTTTCCTCTGTTTTACGATTTCACTGTATGACACCAAAACATCCTTCCTTTTTCGCTTCGGCATGTTTACATGTGTGGGCAGCTGTGCTCCTATTGGTCAATGTCACAGAGATGATGAATACATCAATCATGCTAGTCTTTCTGTAAGGACGTCGCATCGGTTGTTGTCCACTATCACATGAGTTGAACCACAACCTACTCTGACCCCAGCCTAAATTTGCAATAATAGCAAACTGTCATTTACTATTTAATTCTTTATTATTGAAAACATTTAGGTCACTGTACTGTGTATTAATCTCTGTATGGTCAGTGTGTTTGTTTAGTTACTTATTACAGTTTTGTCAGAAGCTACAATATAAAATTCAAAATCTACCATTAGTTTGAAAAACTACAGTTAATGTGTTTTTTTTAAACTCTCCTCACAAGATGTCATTTTGGACACGGGGTGGTTCTGATCTTATTTTCTATTTTCCACTTCACAGGCTGCTCACTTCACCCTTCACTCACCTGCCTTCCCTCTTTCTATCTCACATTCAGAAGACAAATAAAGCAAATGGGAAAAAAAATGTTTCAAAACATAAATGAGCTAACAAATGAATGGAAGGAGGGGCAGATGTTTTCTGCACCATTGGAACAATTGTACAGATGCAATAATAGTGTGATTCTCCACAGAGGCTGTAACAGTGACTGAATCATATCAGTTATGTAATCCACATCAACTGCCTTCATTTAATAATTTCTTCTTTACATTTACCTGCAAGATCATTTCAGTCTATTTTATGAAATTCAGTTAATTCAATCAAGATGAATAGATAGTGATAGAATAGATAGATAGTGTATGTGTCCAAACACTATCATCTCTCCTCCACCTTCACTCAGACTGGCCCCTGACACTTCACACTTCACACCTCATATGAACTTACAGCTTTGGAGAGCTCCCTTTATTAATGGACAGTTTATAGGTAAACAGGTTAACTGATGGAGGTGCTTACCCCCTCTCATCATGAGAAGGAAACTGTCGTCACTATGGTTTCTGATGAATTATATGTTCGCCCAGCTGTGCTGTTACATTATGTGATTTTCCTCTTCAAATGATTAACATCTGCAAAGCAGAGATTATTTCCTGATCATATCTTAAAGTATACACTTGATGAAAAGAAGAGATGAATGGATTAAAGGTAGTTGAGAGAATAGGTGAAATTCTCCTCTGAAAAAGTTTATATTCCTGATTATTTTCATTTTTGATTAATCTGCCGATTGATTTCGCCATAAATAATAATAGAAAATGCACCAGATGATGTAACAGAAAACATGAATGCAAAAGTGACAACACATGTTTTTATTTAATCCTTTTTGTCTCCTCCAAGCACCTGTACCACAACACCTCAAACAGATAAGCATCAAATTTTAAGACTGGTTTTCCTGGGTTTTCACAAAAGATGGCTCACTTGACCGCAAGAAACAACTCTCATTTCCAATGTGGTTGTTTCCATTGTGTGGCTTTTGCAGTTTTGTTGAGGCTTTTAATCCACTTGTGTGAGACTTATTGGACACTGTACCCAGAGGCCATTGCGATATATATTAAAAATGCTTGTTTTATCTAACAAACAGCCCAAACCCAAAATATATTAGGATTTCTATCACTAAAAACCTGTAACTGTTCATATATAAGAAGCTTGAACCAAATAGGTTTTGGTATTTTTGCTTAAAGTCTAAAAGCACCAAAGAGCAGTGAAAGGAAAAAATAGCTGAGGAGAAAGACAAGAGGAAGCCATGGGAGTCTGACAGAAACATACAGGAATTGATTCATAAAAGCAGTTTTTGAGTACTGCTCTGTAAAACAGGGAAGCCCACTTATACGTGTGTGTGTGTGCGTGTGTTTTGCGCGCGTGTGTGCGTGCGTGCGTGTGTGTGTGTGTGTGTGCGCGGTGGTGGTGGGGGGGGTATTTGGAATGCAAAAGGCGTCCACCAGCCGGCTCTGCAGATGTGGATGTTCTGCTAGATTGATTCTCATCCCCAGAGAGAGTTGGTGTTTGTGTGTGTGTATTTTTGAGTATGTGTGTGATGGAGACAGATCTATACCCAGCTGAGTGTCCTACCACTGTTTGTTTAAATTCTCTCTTCACTTCATTGCCCTCCTCCCTCTTCTTAAAACCATCCTTTCTGTTCTCTCTGCACGGTCGTCCCTGTGTCCCTGCTGTTACTAATCAATGCTGCTTTTTCCTAATACTGTGAAAACTGTGGGGAACTCAAATACTACTTCTTATAAAGGCCACAGTTGTAAGACATAGGAAAAACAATTCTAAACATAGCTTCACTTACAGCTTTGCTTTCTCTGGTCTTTCAAATCCAACTGTGTGATTCATCAGGATACAAATGATCTAAAGGGGTTAATGCATGCCACCCACCCTACTATAATTGGCACTTGGGTTTGTTTATTCTTTTGATGATTAGATAATATTACATTAGATAGTGTGCTGACCCCAAGAGTCCCTGAATGGTCACACCCACAGATTCACCTAGTGCAGCAGCCTCACGTGAATGGGTCTAATATACATTTGATGGTTTCTCAAGCTGCAACAGCTAGAAGGAGAAATGTAATGGTCATGTTCAGGTTCATCATTTTAATTCAGGTTCTTACTTTAAAAAGATTGAAATGCGCTGAGGTTCAGGAAACACATCACTCTCCTTAAACTGTTTATTGCTGCAGCTCCTCTTTTCAGCCTCTGTCGGAAACACTTGGTTTTAGCACCTGTCTGTTTATCACCCTTTCCTGATTCTGCACTGATTGGCCAGCTATCATACTCTGTTTTGATTGGTCAACCGCTTCCAGTAGTACATTTCTAACAAAAACTGAAGAAAGTGTTTGAGCCTGGACTCTTAACCCTCGATGTGTTTCTGCTGTGGGTGACAACTACTCCATAAAAATCTCATGAAAGCACTTAACTGTTGTCCTGTCTTGACATAGTGTTATTAATATACAACATATTGCTGTGTTGTATGATGTATCTGTCTCCTGCACTTTAATTCATGTTTTATGGCACATGTGATGGATGTGTGAGAGAACAACTGAATAACAATGAAGTGTGTGAAATTGTCCCGGAGACGAAGAGAGAATGATTCATGTCAGTGAGTTTTTCATGTAATTACATTCCCTCCTCGGCTTGGTGGGATATAAGTTGGGTAAAACCCCTCATTTTCAAAGAGGAGTGACTCTAATACGAGTTCAGATTCCATTCAAATCATTTTGATGACTTCTGGTTCTGGTGTGAACATCAGCAGGATGGGAAACATCTGTCTGTGGCTCACAGTAAATCTCACCATCCTTCTCAGTATCTCTGAAATTTTATCTATTTGAATTATTTGAATTATTTGAATTACTATTTTTAATTATTTGAATGTTTTCTTAAGTAACAGCACCAACTGGTGCACAATCACTTGTTTACCTGCACTAACTCTGTGACTGACACACCCAAGTGTTTTTTCTATTCTTTCTTTGTTAGCTTTCACTTATTTTCTGTTTTAATGTGTTTATTGCTTTTTTTCACTTTTATCATCTCTCTGTCTCCACTTTTAAACAACTTCTATATATATTTCAATCAAACATTCTCTGCATCAACCCTCTCAAATTTGTCAAATCTCATGTGAAATCTTTGAAATCTTTGGCTCTGAAAATATTGCAATTAACCCTGATGCATAGTGAGAGGTTTATTCATGCCAGTGCTACATTCAATGATTTTTTCAGTGTTTCCATTTTTGATAGAAAAATTATGTTATAGTTCTTTCTGTGACTTGTTGATTTTATTGTAAATTTTCAATGAAATGTAAACTCAGGTTAATTGTGTATTTGTATAATTGTTTAATAATAATTTGATAAAATAGTGTAATTATATTTGTATTGTATTTGAGACAACATTTTATGGCAATCCACCAAGAACTTGCTGATATATTTCTTTGGAACAAAGTGATGGACCATCTGACTAGCATTGCCTTTCCAAGTTCGATTAACTGTCTGTTATTTAGTCAAATTATTGAATAAATAATTATTTTTATTATGCATGTCAGTTCATGTAATAACATATCAATGATCTGCCTATATGGTCACAAACACAAACCATTTCTCCACTGAAAAAATAATTCAAATTACCTGTAATAAGCCATTAGCTTTACAGAAATGAAATGACCTCCTTTGTCCTTAATCATCTCCTGACCCATTTTGTCTTTCGTCCTTTTTTTCCTCCTGTCATCCCTCTTTTTTTCTAGTTTAAGGTGATAAATTGGTTTCACACCAGCTCTGTACCTAATGAATTCTTGAGTATATTTTATGTTATCCTCTCTCGTCTGTCTTCTCTGCATAGTTTTGAAGGAATACCGTCTTTAAATATCCACCCGTCCATTAGATATACTACTTGTTGTTTTGAATGTGGGAGAGGGGTGAGGGGTGGGAGGGGGGGGAGGGAGGGGGAAACAAGCCTCGGGAAACATTTTACATTAAAACTCAGTGTATATCATCCCTGAAAGATTTTGCGAACTCTGTTGATGAATAGCATTACAGACCTGTCTTCTACTTCAAAAAGCTTTTTCTTTTAAACAGAGAAATTTCCCTTCAAAAATAAGCAGATGGTAATTTCACACAGCTTAATATTCTGCATCTCAAAGCACGTCTTGTTTCAATCAAAGTGCTGCTGGGACTTTATTTTTTGTTTGCAGGTGCCAGATATGTGTGAAAATGTTCAAAACGTATGATGAAAGATATTGTTTTTGTTTATCTCAAGCAATTTAACAAATAATCGCTCTCTCGTCTTTTTTTTTTTTACCCTCTTCCTCTGCTTTAGGTGACATGTAATTGTTTCACCATCAGTGACGGAGAGCTGCAAGAGATTGGAGTTGGGCTGTATCCGAGGTAACACACACACACACACACACACACACACACACACACACACACAAAGGTCAAAATGTGATTCAGACATATCTAAAACAGCATCATTAATTTCAATCTAGCTCACAATCTTTGTTATTATCTGCCATTGTCTCTCACTTACACAATATGACTGCCACAAAATGTAAATGCTGCTCTGGAGCTACCTGCCAGATCACCACGTCCCAGCCAGCCCCACCCATCCTTCACCCATTCACTCTCAAAGCCACCCCCCCTCCACTCCGCTCACTATGTCCCTGGCAGTTTCTTTGAAGTACGACTAAGAAAGGGAGAAGCACATTTTTGTTTGGAGGCGAAACTTGAAAATGAATGTCGACTGAATATTCTAATTCTGAGTTAGGGAAGGGAGGTGGAGATAGGGGTGGGGTGGGGATGGTGGCGTTGCAGGTGGGACGGGGGTGGGTGGGTACAGAATACATAGAGAAGTAAGAGGTTTTACTCCAACTGCGATGTTATTCTTGTCTGGCATGTAGGAGTGAAACACACACACTGAGCAAGGTGTGTACTTTAATCCTGCCACTAAGTCCTGGGTGAGTGGGGTAGGATTTGTTGCACATGTTGTTAGTGTTTCTACACACTCTCTCTCACACACTTTCACACACTTACACATACACACAGTGCAGGTATCTCCGCCAGTTTATCTGGCTGTCGCTGAGATGTCAGATGGTCACAGTGGCTTTACCAAAGCCCAGCGTGTCTGTGTCAGTGTGTGGGTGCGATTTGTGCCGTAACTCATCCATAAATGATGGGGCCTGTTCACAGGATGGTCCCCTGCCTATTCATATTTTGGGTTGCCTAGCAACCGTAGGTTTGCTGAAAAGATGGGGGGATTTCTGTGGACGGGCTACACCTCTATCTCACCCTATTCTGTTCATTTTGCTATCTCCCCTGTATGTCCAGACCTCTTTTTCCTCATTTGACGATTTCCTCATTCTCCCCTTTGTCTCGACTGAGCTCACCGTTCTGTGTCTGTCTCTGTCTGCTTATCATTCACTGCTAATTGGCTAATCTGTCCTCTGAGGGCTTTATCAGGATGTGTGATTTAAAGCAGGATCGATAACATTCTCCTTTATTCACTCGTTGTAATCTAAAACGACCATTTACTTCATACCACCTCAGTGTAACTTAAACCCATGTGTAACTGCAGCCAAATCCTTACATGGATACACTGAAAGGAAAACAGAAAGAAAAGATTCACTGACAATAACAAAGACCAGGGAGATGTTTATATGTTGCACAGCAGACTTCATGCTCTTATAGCATCTGTCTGTCTCATTCAGCATAGTTTTATTGAGCTACATCCATACTACTATGTTTTCTTTAAAAACTCAGTTTTCAAACTAAAACGTTTTCTGTCCACATGAGCTTTGCATCAGTTATAATCCCCGTCCACACTAACACGCCTGAAAATGTATGTAACGTGCCTGCTTTCCTACACTGGGCATGCACCTGCCGGTGAATTGCTTGATTAATAGATTGCCCCCTAGTTGGATTATTTTAAAATGCTGAGTTTAACTGCCTGACGACTCAGCGCAGGCTACGTCATGACTAAAAAGACCCAATCAGCAAGAGGCTGTGAGTATCTACATGCGCGTTTCTAAACATCTCAGTTTCTCCAGAGTAATGTGGACGCAAGGCGTATCACAGATGATGCATTTTCAAAAGAAAACAGAGTAATGTGGATTGAATCCATTTTTTTAAACTGGCATATGTTTACTGCAGTTTAAAGATGGAAATCCTCACCCACTGCTTTTTACACTTCATGGATAAAGTGTGTCTGTTATCATATGAAAAGGGGGACATGTTAATATGTTTAAAAACTTGATATTCACCAGAAGGGTAAATATTACAGTCATAAAATTGTATTTACCTCTGTACAGTCAGTTTCTCTGGCTGATTGGACCTCTGGTCAGGTGTAAAATGGGTTGAGCTATGCTGTGATTTGTTTAACATGCACTAACCCCTAAACCCCACTGTCCTGAGAAGAGCTCTAATGAGACAGTAGAGCAGTACTGCCTGAACCTGCCTGTTTGTTTGGCCTGTGCTAATACTGGTTACCTTTTTTTATGAAACTGTAAAAGTGACCTGCAGTAATTGAGCTGCCATGAACATATGTTCATGTTTAACCTCCCTTTAATTTCCGTTGTGCTTTCTCTATGGACTGGCCACCTGTCCAGGGTGGAAGCCAGCATCTCGCTCATGTCAGCCGGGATTGGCTTTACCCCCCCACCTCCATCCCCTGCAACCCTCAAAGGATAAACTGTATATATAATGGATGGATGGATATTTGATATTGGATCTTTGCTTTTCCTATAGAAAAAGCTAATGATCAACACTGTGAATCTATTGTAATTTATAGAAGACTCGGTTCACATGTTTTACCAAACCATAGAAGTGACATGTGAAATTTTAATTCTTCAAATTAGGTGCTGTAATTACCTCCACCAAGAAGGAAGTTTGTCAGTTGGTTGGTTGGCTTTAAGCAAGATTATGCAAAAACTATCAGACGGATGTCCACGAAACTGAGTCTGAAGATGCGGTATGGGTCAGTGTAGAAGCCATTAAACTTTGGTGCAGATCCGGAACAGGAGGCAGATGCAGGAATTTTTTCACCTTCAGCGAGATGGGGCATTTATTTTGACAATTTCAGAGCAAAATGTTAGACAGCCAGTGAATAACTACAGAGACTAATAATAATAATAATAATAATAATAATAATAATAATAATAATAATAATAATAATGTAAACAACACAAAGAAAGAAAAGTAGAGTGTTGAGGCTTTTCTCTCATTTAATCCAAAGCACTCCTGTGCAGTCTGTACACTGTACACTCACACCCGTGTGATATTTCACTCTGAGTCCTGCATGTACCGCAGCACTTAGTCTCGGTTAGAGTGAGCTGATATTGTTAATGTGAGATGTAGTTTAGTTAATTCATCTCATTAGTATGCTAACGAGCTGCTCTCCATCTGATAAAAACATGCTTTGTAGGGCTTGATTTCTAGTTGATATTCAACCTGCAATTTCTCCTCTGTAGAACAAAGCCAGGGGTAACTGATGGTTTTACAAAGGCTCCACACACACACACACACACACACACACACACACACACACACACACACACACACACACACACACACACACACACACACACACACACACACACACACACACACACACAGGTCTTTATCTCTTGCACCCATTGTTTTGCTCAATGAATATGATAAACAAGAGCACCATTAATAGAGGAGGTGATAAAAACAGACAAACCTCTTCAGTGTTTTTTATCAGCCATGTGTGCAGTGACAGTAAATGTCTTCTTATGGGGTCAGAGAGGTCTTAAAAAACTCTCAGCAAAATTATCAGAATAACAACATGCTTTTATTTTTTTTTCTTTGTATTAAGTGTGTGCCACTTATACAACTAGAATGGCACTCATCCACCAACAGTCCCCTAATGAAACCACATTTAAACTCACAAATCTAGATTTTTATTTGGAGCTGCACCAAATTTCACACTCTCATAAATATCACTCCCGTAACATGTCTGATTTTTTCTAAATCCAAATACATGATTTATTCTTTGAGAGATCAACTAAAATGTGATATGATCCCTGATATGGCTTTAAACTACAATATAGTGGTTATTTCCTGATCCATGCCACATCCTACCACCAAGTTTTGTGGAAATCCCTCAGGTAAGTTTTGTGTAATCTTACTATCAAACAAACAAACCAATCCTGATGAAAACATAACATAACATAATAATAATAACATTGCTAAAAGTAATACAGTTTAATGCAGCTCCCCCCTGCAATACTTCCCACCTTAATGAAGGTTATAATATTTCTTCATTCAACGATATGAACATTTTAGAGGCTGTGGTGATTTATACAATATAAATTCATCTGAGTGAGTGGGAGGACGAGTTGAATCCATTATATATGTGGGAAATGAGTCAGTGTGTGTGTGTGTGAGACAGAGAGAGTAAGGCTAAAAGACTGATAGAAACAAATGTAGAGTGACATGTGCAATGACAGAAGCAGAGTTCTCATTTTGTCATAATGTTCAGACAGTCACCAGAGTTTGTGTGTTTAAGCACTCAGTCTTTTACATGGAGGATTGCCATTATGATTACATTACATCACATTACAGTACATTGCCAGATACATAGCCACCTTAGAGCACTTTGAATCGTAACAATACACTTGTCATCCCTCAGCTATGGCACTACACTGGCTGGTAGATATGTGGTAATCCTGTGGGAGATGTCTCCCTCTTCCTGTGTTTTCTGTCTCATGAGTTCTGTCGTCCCACTGGTCTGGTCTGAGTGATCTGAGAAATCCCTGAACAGTCAGACGTGGTTCTTCTCGTGTTTTTTTCTCAGCCTTTATCTTGTGTTCTCTGTCTCCTCTAAGTTTTTATCATGTTGCAGATGTGCTGAGGTACAGAAGGAACTTTAACTTTACCTTTAATTGACGAGAAGTGCTGATATTTTTTTTTTCTCAAGCCAGAGAGCTGCTTGTCAGCGTTGGTTATGGGGTTATATACTGTATATACATAGAATTGTCAGAAAGATTTTTTAGAATTCATTTGAAAATCAAACATTTAACCACATTTAATTTTTCCTCTCCTCCCTTCTCTCATCCCCATTTGCTCCCACATCTCCTACGCTCTCTCTTCTTTAAACTCCCTTCTGCTCATATATCTCTTCCTCGCTCTCTTCATCTCCACCTTCTTGACTCGGCTTCACACATCTCCTCCCTCCTCCTCCTCTTGTCCTCGGACTGTCTCGCCCCCTCCTGCCCCTCGTCCTCTTTACTCTCTGCCAGTCTGTCTCTGTTAAACCATGACTGCAGGCCAAACTGTGTGATGGTGTTTGAGGGGACAAAGCTGCAGCTCAGAGCTGTTCGAGGCATCAAACCTGAGGAGGAGGTATGAAGAAGAAAAATACTCACACTGCATCCTCACAACATTAACAACATGATGTGTAACTGTTTGTTATTGATAGTAATGTGGCCTCTGCTTTTATGCTCATGTTCTTTAATATGTTCACTGTTATTACTGATGGAGGAGCCACTTCCCTAAGGCTCTTTAATGAAACATAATCAGAAACCAAGAACCATTTCATATTCCATGGACGTGGCATCTCTGTAGTTATCATAATAATCATAATAAATGTTGATGGATGCAAAATGAACTTAATGGTATTAAAGGATTATTAAAAATGCAGCTAAATGAAATATCACAGCAACACAAATGTGATGATTTCTGCAATTTTCCACACTTCATCCCTCCTGACTGTTTGTAATGAGATGCATCCACACCATCTGGACTAACACACACACACAATGTACTCCGGCTGTGTTTCTTTTCTCCACACTCAGTTTACACAAACTCACTTCCAAATATCTATCTGTGCTGAGCTGCAGATAACAATGATCAGCAGTATACAGCTAATTAATTTATGCGAAGGGCAAAATGAAATATGACCAATTCAATGTTTTCTCAAACTAAAGTGTCCTCTGTGTCTCCAGCTCACTATAAGTTACATGGAGACGTTGTCCCTGACTGAGGATCGACAGAGACAGCTGGAGGACCAGTACCATTTTACCTGCCACTGCCAGAGATGCCACTCTCACGACAAAGTAAGATGAAGATGATTGGTTTTCATTTACATCTAGAAGAGCACTCAGAGGCACCTGTTCATAGATATTAGCACTCTACACATGCTGATGTTTTTCATAAAGATCTCTGTATTATTTCTTGAGAAATTCACAGAAATATACAAAAAACAACAACGTGAAATTCTTGCATCCACCCCCTTAATAGAATCCACTCAGCTTGTTCTGTGAGCCATACCCCGTCCTTCCATGTTTCAATAAAATTGGTTCAATAGTTTTTGCATAATCCTGCTAACAGGCACACAGCAGTGAAAACATAACCTCCTTGGGAGAGATAAAAATTCAGACTCATTCACTATCTATGTTTCCATGCACATAATGATCCAAATATGACCAATAATCAGCGTAAGGCATAATTAGTCAGGTAAAGGAGCATCCCATCAGTACTGCTGTGTTGCTGCTGTGGAGAACAGCTCAGTAATGTCTAAAGAGAATCCTCAGTTTGTATAATTTAGATGAAAACACACTAGTGAAAACATCACTAGGATTATTTTATATTCACTTTCTACCAATTGATTTCTTTCACCCGAATCTTACACGCTGAACCTTTTAAGACTTATTTTAATACTACAAGTATTAAAAATCTGGCCTGATTCTTTTCTTCTCAGGCTGCGATGGGATACATTCATGACCTTAGCTGTGCAAATGTTGCCTCATACCGTTGCAGTGATGTTTTCCGGAGAGCACTCATCTGTAATAAAACAATAGAGCTGACTCAGTGTTGCATCTCATTGAAGCGGTGTAGAAATATCCATGACATACACTGTCGAGCAGTTGGATTGCAGTGTGTATCTGATATGTTGCAATATAAAAAAATCCAATAAAACCCTTGTAAAGTGGTTTAGATTCCATTTAGTGTAGTAATTATTGGCGAGCAATATCCACTGCCTCACTGTCATGATCACTAATACACACTCGCACATGTAGTTTTTGTCTTCTCTAAACCAAATCAGTCGCAGATTTCTTCATTTCAACTTCACTTTGCTTTAATGACGTCAACCAGAAGTTGCAAAAAATTCACTTTCTCTCTCTCGCTCTCTCTCTCTCTAACCCTTGCCATGCCACTGTTGGCTTACACAGTGTATCGGTGCGTAACATGTTACAGTGTACCCTTCCTTGTCCTCTCCTCCTTTTCCTCCTTCACTCTCACTCTCCGTCTTATCTCCTGCTGTCCTCCTCTTCCTCTCAGTCACTCTGTCACGCTCCACCTCTTCACCCCTCTTTCTCTCTCTTTCTTCCTCCCTCGCTCTTTCGGACAGCTTCCTGAAAATGTGAAAAATCATCTCGCCTCTCTGCTGCAGTTTTCTTCTCCATCCATCTTATTCCACTCTTTCTTCGTCTAGCCTCTCTGTTCCAGTGTGTCACCCTCTCTCTCTGAAGTTGTGTATTTTCATTTAGTCATCTCTCTTGTCCTCTCTTTTCTCGGCCTTCATCCTCCAGCTTTGTTCTCCATATGCGGCACTTTAGTCTGTCTCTCCAATAATCTAACAGCAGGTGTGTGTGTGTGTGTGTGTGTGTGTGTGTGTGTGTGTGTGTGTGTGTGTGTGTGTGTGTGTGTGTGTGTGTGTGTGTGTGTGTGTGTGTGTGTGTGTGTGTGTGTGTGTGAGAAGCTAAGAGAGAGCACTCAGTTGATTCTGTGGGACAATAGCATTCATTTTATTCAACCCTAACTTTGTCATGCACACAACACACACACACACTTCCTGTCATCTTCCCTCTCTCTTTTATCTTTAGATGATAATGCTGGGCTCTGACCCAAAGTTGTCATGGCAACAGATGACTGTTGACATCGAAACCTTGTCTGTTGTTGTTCTAGTGAATGTGTGTGTTTTTGCATTTGTGCGTGTGTGTTATAATAATAAATACTTTTCTTGACAAATCTTATACAGGGGGTTGCTTTGGTGCTATGTTACTGTGCTCTATGCACGTCTGTCCATCCAGCCGTGTGTGTTACAGTAGTTACTCAGTGGACTGTAGGTGCTGTAACATAGATATGCAAAGTGCAGGCAGACATTTTTAACACTTTTGTATTCGCAAAGAAATTTTAATGAACAAGTTGTGTGTTGATTTACAATGCTCACTGTAACTGCTCTTCAGAATGGTGCAGTGTGAGACTACATACAGACCAAGTCTGTGCACAAGAGTGTTTGTTTTAGATCTATGTCTATTTAGTCTACTCTCCTCTCTGTGCAGGATGGACTCATGCTGTCTGGTGACGAAGCAACATGGCGCCTGCTAAAGGAGGCTCTACCCAGACTGGAAGAACAACAAGCAAAGTCAGGTATCCTTAACATCCAAGATCAGCTACATCCAGTGGACAGTAAGCACTGACATCCATCCATCATCTACTCTGCTGTGGGAAGACGATTAATATAACCGGATGCTTCTCCTCTAACAACATCTTGATAACTGATATGTGCTCATACTAATAAACTGCTTTATTAGAATGAGAACAATTATCAATGTATAAAATGTAGCCCCGTAAACCTCTAACTGGTGGTTTTAATTCCTTCATATGTAAATGAAGTTATCAGCAAAGTAGAGTTATGTAAAAACACAAATTATAAGTGAGTGTGTGTGAAAGGTGTGTTTGACTGATACTCTCGATACTCAAGCCAGATTTCAGGAGATTACTCATTATAGTCTCAGATCACAACTTCATGTGTAAAAGCACTTCCTGTCTGGATATACTGCTGTCTCTACTCAGAGGTGAGCTCAGAGAGTGATCAGCATCTTATGTGACCCTCCAGATTGGGAAGCACTACTACAAAGCTGCAGTGATTTGTTATCAACTGTTGGTGGCGCTGTGCCTGATGAAAATCTCTACAAGCTTAGAATGACGGACATGGCTTTGGATGCCTCCATTCACCTGGGTCGGTGGAAGGAAGCTGTGAGATATGGAGAGAAGACAATTCCAGTTTACAGGTGAGTCTGTGTGTGTGTGTGACGTGTGTGTCGTGTGTGTGCGTGTGTGCGTGTGTGCGCGTGTGGGGTTTCAAGTAGCACCACAGTAGTTAATATAAGGAAGATCTGATAGAAGGGAAAAGATTGAAAGAAAATTACAAATTACAAGGTTTAAGTTAAAAAAACAAACATGGTGTCAGTGTGTTGTTTAACATTGATAATTTAGTGAAACCATAAGTAATATAATGAAAAATATCATCCTAAATTGTGGTTTATTCTCAAGCGAGCCACCTAGCTCCTTGTCCTCGAAGCTCTGGATGCAATTTAATATCAGGGTTAGCCAGCTGTCATTATTTGATTTACATCAGTTAGTTTGGACCTAAAATATTGATCCCGGTGTTTTATTGCTCTTTTTTGTTATTGTGTACTTGGCAAAATTGTATTTTGATGCTTGAATTGAATTGAGAGGGAGATTGATCTTGTGTTCTGGGCTGAGCTCTATTGGCCAAGTAGTGGACGCACACATGCACACAGACACACACTGACAACTCATCTACAGGGGGGAAACAGCAACAGAGCCTATCAATAAATAACTGGACACAGAGCAGCAGAAAGAGAGAGATGGTGATGATAAGAAGAGGATTGAGAGTTTGGTGTCAGTTGAAAGAAAGTGAAATGTGCAGGGGGCAGACCAGAGTGAGGGATGGTTGTGGGGAGGGAGCAGAGAGAGGACGGAAGAGAGCAGCAGATAAAAGAAAAATGAGGGAGGGGCAGAAGAGTGAGGGGTGAGTGGTTATCAACAACCTGGAGTAGAAGAGAGGAGGGAAGACAAGTGGCCAAATATGAAGGAAGCAATGTTATGACTAGGGAATCTTAAGGAAACGGAGAGAGAAGAGAGAAAAGTGAAGTATAAAATGAGGCAAACTGAAAAAAAGAGGAATGCACATAGAAAACAATTGAAGAGAAGGAGAGACAAGTGAGAGAGTGGGAGGGGGATCCTCCATATTCATCACCTATTTTCCTCTGGGCTCTTCAGATGGCATTAAACGAAAGATAGCTGCAGGATTTCTCTCTCTCTCTGTCCCATCCCTCCTCTCATTCTCTATTCCTTTCTTCTTTCACTCTCTCTCTCTGCAGGTCTTTTTAGTCAGCTTCACCATTCAGTGTCTGATGTATAGAGAGGACCTTTCCCTGCGCCTGTGTGCGAATAATGCACACCTGCTGCAGGCTGTGCACGCCATGCTGCACATACTTTACTGCCACAGCCATGTTCACACACACACACACACACAGTAAAGGCTTTTTTACATTTACAGTTTTAACAAACGAGCCAAGATTTTCAGTATCTCTCTCCATCCAAGGTTTCACAGTATTAAAGAGAGAATCTGTTGCATAAGATTTCTGCATCATCAGTGGCCTTGCTGCTCCAGTGAAGTTCCCCCACAATGTCAGTCTTTGTGAACCTGTTTGTGGTTCATATGTCCACATGAAATTCAAAGATGTGTGCAACATTTTTAAAAATGTTTTTGGGGCATTTCCTTCCTTCTTCAAAGAGCAGACAGTGAAGTGATGTCGACGTGCAACAATGGACTCCCTGGCCAGGCATCACGGTTTATGGCGATTGCCCCAAAAGTTATTTCTGCAACCGATGTTTCCATTCTCTGGTGAAGATGACAGCAATTTTGGCAAATCACTGACCAATGTTAAAGGGAATACTGCACAGATTTTGTGTGGCACCTCATTGGATGTCTTGTTGGATGAAGTGATTTCCTTATTGAGTTTTTAAAATGCTGGATCCTAAAGTCACCAGATCTTGAAAACCGTTTGACTTATCTGCTTCACACCTAGTATGTGTATTGTTAATGGCCCAATGAAGTGCAGTGTTGAATTTGGTGCGATATGGACACACAATCCATTAAGTATTAATAAACATTTAATTAACAAGTGACCATCACTCTGTAGCAGCGGTGGCTGGGACTTTGACATTCACAACCACGTCAACAACTGATTCTCCAGGTCTGTGTACTGAGTCAAGCATCACTGACCATTGAATAAACAGGTTTCAGAACTCCCCTAGGGTGTCGGCTGTAGTCTGTGCTTATGGTCGGATTGAAAATTTGTATAAAATTTTTATTTAAAAATATTTTCACATTGCATTAAGGATGGACAGGCTTGTAGTTCAGTGGTTTTCAGGATTGTGGATCAGGATCGACCAAAAGGTTGCAAGATTCTTCAAGGAGTGTCAGAGTTCCTAAGTTTGAACGATAAAGAGACATTGACACCACAGAAATTTCGGGCTTTTTGGGGTTTTATTGTGTCACACTGGATATATTCACTCTTTAGTCCTTAGGGGAGCATCCCTCTTTGGTTTCTGCTCACAAATATTTCTCTGCGAAATGATTAAACTGTGATTTATATCTATTTGAATGTTCTTTATCTTAGTCACAGATGCATGGTGTTGGATAAACTGTGGAGATACAGAAGTGAAATTACTGTTGCAATGGACAGAAAACTAAATACAATTAGGGAGACGATTCACAGTTAATCTTTCCTCCATGCTTTCGTTCTCCTTCCTTGGTTTTCGTCTCAGAGAAATAATCCATGTTCCGCCCTCACAAACATCAGGCTGTGGATCTTTTGTTCCAAACCACGGCCTCATTAGTTTCACAGCATTTGCCTGGAAATGTTACACTTTTCCACCACTATTCATTTTTCCTTCTTGCCCCCTCTCTTAGTCGTAGCCGAGGGCTGCAGCTTTCTAACTAGCTGCATATACAACAAGACTGTATTTCTCTCAATTCACTCTCCTGGGGGGAAAAAGAAGGGACGAATTCAGGAGACACTAAGTTAATGAAATAATTGTAATTGCTGTGTGTGACTATATGCAGAGAGGAAATATAATTGGAGTTTGGTCTTTTTGAGTGTTTGCATGTCATGGCTACTTGAATCACCGTCTTGGTAATTAAATCAATATTGTAACTTCTTATTATTCATGGAGGACTAATGTTGTTGGTTTAGTCTTTGAACTTCCTGTTTAATGATTCAATTTTAACCACAGGATCAGAGAGCGCCTCTGTAATTGGTCGGCCCGTCAGTGAGTAGTTTAGTTAGGCTCGAAGGTATGAACAAATGGGCTATTAGCATCGTGCGGGAAAATGATCAAAGAAGCTACAGAGTCTTAAATTACTCTGGTCGTTGACACTACAAGTTCATTTACTTTGATTCCACTCGTTTCAAAAGAACTGTTTTCCTTTTAAATTCAAGAGTCAATAAAATTAGCCAATAAAAGTTACTGATTTCAGTCCACAAAGAAAACTAGAATTTACCCTTAGTGGTTGTATGCCTCCGCCATCGAGTGCAGTTTCAGTCTACATAAATGTTTTTCCTGAATTGGATGAGGTCAAATGAGGTCATCTTTAAGTCATAGTGACAACAGTTCAAAATGTCTCGTTTGAATACCCTCATGGTAATTAAGACTCTTTGAGTCAAGGTGACCATTAGTCAAATTAAAAAAAATTCTTTTGAGGCAATCTTAAGATGATGTTTTCATGAGGCAAAAAACTGGTTTTGTGAGGTCACAGTGACTTTGACCCTTGACCATCAAATTCTAATCAGTTCTTTGAGTCAAAGTGAATATTAGTACAATATTTGCAATTGTCTTAGAGATACTGTGTTCACAATGCAGAAAATGTGTTTTGAAAGGTCAAAGTGAAATTTACCTTCGACCTTTGACCACCAAAATCTATTGAAATCAGTTCATCCTTCACGAGAATGGGACGGAAGGACAACCCGAAAAATAACACCTCTGGCCTCGAGCTCCCGTCGGCACAGACGCATAATGAATACGAAACGTGTTCCGTCTACAACAGTTTCTGTTTACAGCTGATTGCATTTCGAGCATATTGAACCCTCTTGTGTTGTGTTTACGCTTGAGAGAAGTGAAATCTGCAGATTAGAGGGTGAAGTGGATTCAAATTGACCTCATCCTTGTGTGTGTGCATGCTCATACATAAGTGCTGGTGTGTGTGTTTACTTACAGCTCTTTGTTTGTTGCGCGAGAGAATGACTGCACTAGACAAGAAAGTTAAATGAGGTGAGAGAATGGAAATGGAGAAGGGTTTGTCATCAGTGAGCATTTTAATACCATCTTACAGCAGTTACATAACATTTAAAAAACGTGTGTGTGTAAACAAGAGGAAAAACGAGGGAAGACTTAAAAGGGCAACAGAGGTAAAGTGAGGAGAAATGAATGGAGAGCAGCGGAGGAGAGAGAACATCCCGCCCGACTCTGACTGACTGACTGACTGATTGATATCACCAACTTTAATCCCTGCAGTTAGCGGGGCACGAAACGCAAACATAAACAGGTAGGAGCAGAGCCGAGGAGATGTGGAATAGGAAATGGAAGGAGAGATTAGAGGAGAGGGATAGGGAGAAGAAAAGAGGATAAAGAACAAGCTGAGTTGGATAAATGAGTGTTTTGAGAACCCCACTGTTTACCAACAACAAAGCTGCTTCCTTAGACTCCCTGGTGTTTCTTCATCTATATAGGACTAAGAGCATCCTGCTTCTTTGTGCGTATTGGGGGTTTGATGGTGCATGTGTTTGTGTGAACTGTCTGTTTTAAAACATGCATGTTTATATATTTATATGTCATGTTACGTAAATACAAAGATCATTAAGACTTTGTGGCGTTTGTCCTGATGACGTAACTGTAAACAAGCTCTTTACTCTTGGAGGGATAATGGGAGTTTTGCCATCTGTACATTTTCTGTGAACTTGCATCAGAAAAGAAAGTAAGGTAAAATTATTCATGACAGGGATGGTAAGCTCATGAAAACAAATCATAAACCAAAATACAGCAACTAAATCCTTAATTTTGAGACAGTTCTTTAAATACAGTATTCCCAGGAGCTAATAATGTCGTATTAATTCCAGCTGTAAGAGCTAATAGAATGTTTTTAAAATCGGAGAGCCAATGGAAGTTCATGTGTAGTTTGGGTCAAACCAGAGTTTCAAGGTAGATTTTGGGGCATTTTTTTCTGCCCTTTAGTCCTGTTTACATTTACACAAGTTGCTAATAGGATATTCCATTCATATTCGTGTTTGTCTGATTATGAATCATGTCGACATAATGTCATGTTTCCCACATTCCTATGACCTTTTTGAAAATATAACCATTGAGTTGTTTGCGCCCATTCACAAAATCTATTATATAAAATATAATTATAACTACAGTTTCTCCCTCTCCCCAAGAATGTGACTTCTTCGTAGCGCCCGTCATCTTGTTTAACCTTAAACCCATGTGTCTTCAAGCAGTTAGTAACTGTTGTATGTGGATGTCACAAAAATGCTGTGAAAACTCCAATAAGACAAGATACTGCGATTAATATACATGTCAACATAATGTGACTGAGGTCAGAATACTCCACATCTTAATTGTATTATAACTTATCCAAAGTATGTTTGTTTTTTAGGTTAAAAAACATGTGTAAATGTTAACTCAGACTGATTAATGTCAGAATATTACTGTCCATTAAATGATGATCACATTTAAGATCTTGATAGACCTCATCTTAACAGACAGGTTTAGGAAATTCTGTGTGGATATAATTGGATATTGGAGTGACAGAGCTTTGATATGAGTCATGCTGGTGTGTTCAGCCAGAGGCAGAGTTATTCCTGCTTTTGGCTGTCACACATGATGAATATTACTGGATGACAGGTAATGTCTGGGCTACCTTGCTTTTCCTGCTGACACTTCTGGACCTGGGTCTTCATAAGTAGCAGAAAATAGATATATTGATGATAGATAATGCATTATAATCTAATAATCTTAGGAAGGCCTAAATGAAGGTATATTGATTTGTATACATTATATATATTAAGTCTCTGTTTGTAGTCATTTACTCGTCAGCATATAGCATTTTTCAGCAAACATGAATGGGAATTTGAAAAGATACATTACGGGAGAAAATTAACAGATCTGTGTAAAATGTATGGTCAAGCAGCAAAATCATGATGATCTGGTCATGATCTTTTCCAAACCACTGTTTCTCTCTCTGTTTTAATCGTCTCTCTCTTTTTTCCAAAGACAATATTACCCTGATCCCCACCCAGTCCATGGAGTCCAGCTGATGAGAGTTGGAAAGCTGCAACATTACCTGGGACACATCGAGGAAGCTTTAGACACATTCAAGCAGGTGTGTGGGTGGAAATACTGACCAGCAGAGTTTATCATTCCTGTCATGAAAAGAAGTGTCGAGTGCTAACAGGGTTTCTGCAGGGTCTTACAAACTTTAAGATTTAATAATGTGAATTTTAGGCCATAAAATGTCTTAAATTTTACAAAAATATTTAGTAGTAGGTCTTAAATCATTTTGGGTAAGTCGTGATTACGTTGATGTCATTTAACACAGCATCCGTCGTGCTTTAAAATTTGTTTAAATCTGTTTGTGTTTTGCAGATCTTTTTCATGATTCTGATAGTTGCACAAATATTGCGCAAACACCTTGGTCAGAATTTATCTCAGTACTTGGCTGTGGGAAATATAGATACCAACTGTCTCTGCCTGTAGTTTATTAGATACCATGGCATTTCAAGGGTTATTCTCCATTAGGCTACTTTTGTTATTCTGTTATTTCAGGAGTCTGATATTCCTTCATATCTGTACTTATCATAGGTCTTAAATTTAATTTATTGTGATGTTAAAGTCTTTAACTTGTTGAAAGCTGAAAAAGACTGTATGTGTGTTTAATAAATTCTCCTTTCACAGGCCTATCAAATCTTAAAGCTCACCCACAGTGACGATCACCCCTTGTCCAAGGATCTGTTGATGAAAATGGAAGAATGTCGCTGTGAGATGGACCAGCAGTGATCCTGCAGCCACTAACACCCCAATACAACTGTGACTTGACGTCTTTACATGTCACTCCAAGTCTTGATTTGACTCTTTAGGTCATGAGTACATGCCTGAATTTCTATCATCTGATTTCTGATTAATAAAAAAGCTTTTTTTAAATTCTTCTCTTGACAACTTGTCTTACACATTGACAATCAGTCCATGTTGGTTTTGTGGTTCTGTTTTTTTTCAGCCTGTTGTTCAGTGTTTAGCCTCCCTGTCAATGTAAAGTTTATGGACAGACAAAGATCCTCATAAATTCTGTCTGTGTGGGAGAGAGAGAGAGCGAGAGAGAGAGAGTGTAGACCCTCGTCTCCTGTGTGTAATCTGCAGATTCCATCATGATGAGTGATCTCATGCCCTTAGTTTAGTGTGTGTGAGTGTGTGAGTGAGTGTTGTTTTAGTAGAGTCCGGTTTTCAAAACATCCATCTTTCCTCAATACATATTCATCACACACACTTCCCATGTTAATCCCTGTTTTTGTGTGTTGCTCTGTCAGTATGTGACCTCCAAGTTAAACCCAGAGTGCATCTGTGATGGAATGTGCTTATGGGTCTCAATCTCTCTCTCTCTCTCTCTCTCTCTCTCTCTCTCTCTCTCTCTCTCTCCCCCTCCCCCACACTCACATACACACACAAAGATATTTGTCTTATATTAGTTGAAAGGAAACTCGTTGAAATAATGCACACCGTAGCTCCTAACATAAACCATGACACATAAATGCCACACTACAACCCTCACAGTAAAACTAAGTCCTAAACCCCAAAGAACACTTTCAAGTTGTGAGAAAATGTCATATTTCTACACACACATGTGCACACTTACCCACACTTGCCATGTTAATCCCAAAAATCTCCTATTTTCAAACTGATGACAGCACTTCCTCTGAGAGACAACCTCTGTGTGGGTGCGGGTGTCCCTCTGTGGGTGGGTGTTTCTATGGTTTATGAGAGGATTAGAGTGGCATTATGTTTGCTTTAAGGTTACAAATAGGTTTTGCTTTTATGACACTTTTTGCTCCCTCAGGACTGCGACTGTCGGCATGTTAAAAACCCCAAATCCTTCATCCATCCTGGATTAGTCAGATGTTCAGTGTTATTGGGCATTTAAATACAGAACAAAATTATTATTTACAATAATTACAAAATCATAGAAATTTCAGCAGCAACAGCAAATCATTTCGATTTTTCCCCCTGATATGAGAAGAGTTGAGTGTATCTTGAGGAGATTAAATGAAAAGACTGATTGAAGACGTGCAGTCATGGCTCCAGTCGACTGGTTCTGCTGTGCCTTTACCACCATTACTCACTTCACTGACTCTGTTGCTTTCTGCCTCTCACTCTCACCCTCTCCTCTCTCCTCATAACAGCCATCGGATTAGATTTACGATCTTCGTCATGACCGTCTGTCTCTCTCTCTTTCTGGCACTCACTGCCTCTCTCCCCCATTTTCTGTCTCCCTTACCCCCAGAATTACATGAACTGTATGTGTGTGTCTCATCGTCCTGTTCACTCTGTCCCCTCCTCTGCACCATCGTACCTCTACACCTCTTATCTTTACATATCTCCTCTCCATTATGTCTTTATAGAAATCCGCAGTCTGTATTTCAAGTTCAACCCCAACACTAAAATTAAAGATACAAACCTTATTCCTCCTTGATTGACTCAAACCTCACTAAATCCAAAATATTATATTTCTCTTTACACTTAACATCAGCAGTGTTGTTATATATGTTATATTATATTATATTATGTTATATTAATAGTATTATATATTATTTATAGTCATTCATTTAATTGTTAAATTTTGCCCGTGAATACTCCACTTTATAACATTACAAATTGAGCCTTTATATATATGTAGTATTTTACATTTTATTATGTCTCCTCTCAGCTTCAGAGATATTCTGCTGTTTGAAGATGCAACAGCAGCCAGAGATGGTGGATCTGATCCCAGGTATCATTTCTCGATGATCGTTTCATGGCTCAGTGATAAGAGCCTGCTGGAGATCCCCATATATTCATGATATTCGTCTAATCTCTCCTTGGATGAAAAGACAAGACAAACTGTTTCTCAACGTTAACACTATGTTTCCATCATGTTTCCATCATGTCCTCAGCACCCCTCCATCTATCTTTGATCAGGTTTCTTTACAATCAGAGGCTCTGAAAAGCAAAAGACTGTTGCACTGAACTGTAACATCTACTGTTAAAAAACATGAGTCCTTTGTGGTGACGTTAAGCCACAGTAGTGACACACGATTCTAACAATGACAACGTCAGGTGGTCGGTGCTTCATTTTGCTTGAGGCTGGATGGCCGTAAAGTTTAGTAAAAATCTTTATCAGTTCAGAATGACATATCACAGAGTAGCTATAGAGATGTAGATTATTAGTCTTCTAATCACGGTTTGTTCAAATGTATTTATATTAGTTCATTTTATTATAACGAAGTTTCTTAAAAAGAACATCATCTTGTCACATGAATGATTTAAAAAAATTAAATTGGAAATCGAATTTAAAAAGAGGATCTGTGAAATCCCAGGTTACATATATATGTGCTCTAAATCCTCAAGCACCTGCTTACAAATGGAAGCTTCAGTATGAACTATATATAAGAATTACTCCAATACAAAGGCTGGGTAGACCGAGCAGTATTTAAATTATCTTCAAATCTCAGGAACAACAGGGAATTCTTGAATTCAGCAACAAAATTAGTCCAACTATCCTGACCAGAAAATTTTAAGTCTTCCACTTGTCCTCAGTAAATGATTTAGCAGACAGGTGAGATAAAGAAGGAGGGCAGTTCAGACTATTTGTTGAGAAATGATTGCACATAAAATTACCCAGAGATTACTCTCTTTTTTTAATTCTATTTTCCAAATTAACGTTTTTTTTGTCCCTGAAATTTCCACTTCCTGTGTGTGTGTGTGTGTGCTCTTGTATAGCTTCTTTGTGAGGACCAGTTCTACAACCTACTAAGTGAGGACATTTGGCCAGTCCTCACTTTCCGACCCCCCTTTAATTGACTGTTTGGGGGTTAAGACTTGGTTTTAAGGTTCGGGTTACAATTAGGTTTAGGTTAGGTTAAGGGTTAGGGTTAGACATTTAGTTTGGATGGTTAGGGTAAGGGGCTAGGGAATGCATTATGCTAATGAGTGTCCTCACTAAGATAGATGTACAAACGTGGGTGTGTTTGTCTCAAGGTCAATGACGATACATAGACAATCTAAAGGTTATATTCAGAAAATAATTTTCCGTTATACGATCTCATCTCTGTGACGGCATGCGGCGTCAAGTCTTTGAAAATGTAAATGCTGCATCCTATGTGACTATATAATATATATATATATATATTCATTATGAAGTAGCATTATAACTCTATAAATAGTGAACATTACCGTATTGGGATATATATACACACACCGCACCCGCTGGGTATCTCCTCCATGCCTCACTTCTTTCCTCCTACTTGCCCAAGCTGTAATCCTATTTTTTGTTATTTTTCACTTGTCTCTTTGTCTGTGCATTTCCTTCTTGCCACCTTTATTCTCCTCTCCCTCTTCTCATCTATTCTCTCTCTCTTTCTCCCAGTCCTTACTTCCTTCCTTCTCCCTCCTGTTCCCCGCTGTGCGTGGGTGATCAAAGCAAGCTCAACAGGGCAATATGTCACTAGAAAGCTGCCTGCAGGGTCAGGTCCAGACACACACACACACATACACACAGATACATGTACAGTAGGAAATAAGTGATATCAAAGGTAGAAATTCTAAAATGATGGTACTTTTACTGTATAGAAACAGACCTCACAGAGATTTCAGAGTAGGAAGGACATGAAGGAAGGAAAAAAGATATTCCTGTGAAAAAGTGGCGTGAGATTATAGTTTCCAGAGAAAGTCATGTGACTGAGACTGAGGCTGCAGTGGTGATAGTGTCTGTGAACTGATCAGTCTTTTCTTGGGGTTCAACCTCGTCTGACAGAAATAGCTGGATCATTACAAAAATAGAAATAAAGCACTGACGCTTTGAAGCAGGTGAGCTGACGGAGGCAGCGTATCATTGCTCCAACAAAGTAGCTGTACCCTACTGAGTGTGGATTATGTGCAAAGGAAGCCAAACATGCTGTCTATTGTCCACTTGACTGCATAAACACAGAGACCGGACATGGCTTCAAATTAACTTTTGGTACCCATTCAAAGTAACTTCTTAAAATGTGGAAGAACACCTCTGCTGAATTGGTACTTCAGACATATTGTACATCGTGGCATAAGGTTTTAGGTTTGAATCTAGGTAACAGAGTAACAGCAGTTTCTGCATGTTGTGCAGGTGAGGATCATTTGTACCTAGTTTTACTATGAGACTCAGCTTTGTTTATGTGCATTAAATGGCCAAATCCAGAGACTTTCATGTCACATCTTACAAAGCCATCTATTGGCAGCCTGACAACTATATTTCAGGTAGATCTTTTTAATTCATGATGTGTTTTAGTCGTAAACATTTTCATATTTCATTGGGTTTTGGACAGAACATACATCAGATGTGTGGACGATACATTGACCGTCCTGTGTTAAAAGAATAAGGAGTCAGACGTCAAACTCTTTCAATACATTCCTTTATTTACATTCCCTCCATCTTAATCTCCCATCAATACAATGTGTCGGACCACACTTTTCAAAAAAAGCCCATCTGCAGAGGACAGTTATAATTGCAATCTTTAATCATCAACACTCAGTGAGAATCTTGCACTTCATATTCACCAAAATGCACCAATCACCAGTCATAAACCTGAGTGATAGGTACACATACAAATCATAAAGATTTTTCAACACCTAACCCTTGAATGAGTGTCACTTACTACAACTGATGATTACTTTTGGAAAATGTGGTCTGACTCAGACTTGAACACACAATATTCTTTAGAAGATGCTATGTGTCAGATTTCCAGATAACACATTAGAATTCTTGAATTTACCGACAGCACATACGTCAGTTTGTTAATTTCTTGAAACCTTTACTTTTGAAAAGTTCACCAAAACCCAAGGTGTTTTTCACAGTTATTGCTAGAATTATAAAGCGCCACCCCAGTACATTTGGCAGTGACAGATGGAGGAGGAAACCTCACACATAGCATTTTCAAATGAGTACGAGCCGTTTAGCTCATCCAGAGGTTGGGGTTCCCAAAACATCCACTGCTAATAACACAAGGCCTTTAGTTAATACTGTAGAAGATACTGGCATTTCATTTAAAACAACACAGCTGTTTTCATGCTTAAACGTTTCCTTCTTCACATGTAAAAAAAAATCAACCATTAATTCATCATTTTGCTCAGTATTTTTTCACCTGAAATTCTTGTTGTGCTGGAACCACATAATCTGCACTGGATGTGGAAACTTTAGGAAACCCAAACCCATCCAAATCCCCAACTAGAACCGCAGGAGCAAAATAATTCAACAGAAAATATATAAAATAAAGATGAGCGCTTATATGTTATGTGTACAGTATATATATTTATATATGACATGGGGCTCAGCAATATATGTACAGTTATTTTTCTTTTTCTTAAATGCATAGTAACTTTGTAAGATCATAAGGTGTAAATAAATAAAAACGTTGACAGGCGAGATCTGCTCTCCTGAGCTCAAATAAATAAAAAACTTCATTCATGACTTGTACAGTGAACTGGGAGATTAAAAAAGGAAAGGAGAGATATCACAGGAGAAACTTCACACACCTGTGACTAGATCACGTCATCTGTCTGTAAAAGCATCGCAGTTACCAGGACCCTTTCATGGGTGAGCAGATCATGAAATGAATCACTGTTATAACTTTGTAACACACGAACATCAAAACCTGAAATATTTCAAAGGTTTTACTGTCAGTACCGTCCAGTGGAAAATATAAAAAACGAGTTTCTGATGTTCGGATCGTGATCAATTTCGAAGCTTTTGACACATCATACCAAATAACCCAGAGTTTCCTCTCCTGTGAAGTCTCTTCCCTCTTTTTTCCTCCCAGACTACAGACAGGATCTCCCAGAATTCTCTCTGCTTCCCGGGCAGATGAGGGCGATGGATGTGGACAACAATAGACAGAGATGTAGAAGAAGCTTTCGAAAGTTATTCTGTAATTTCAGAGGGAAACAGGCTCTTTCATATATTTATATTTGTACAAACATTTAGATCATAAGCATCTCAAGCACCATAGATAATATTAACAAATTTTAAGTGTTGCTATCCAAAAAACATGGAACCAGGCAGAGATCTATGCCTCTTAATTTGGTCGTCATCCTTTTCTTTAGTTTCATTTCGTTAAATATATTTTTGTTTCTTTACAATGTCTGGACACAGAACTTGAACTAGTCGGCCATTTTTAACAATAACTGTATTCACTAGGAAGTATAACCAGTCTAATTTCACTACTTTGTTCCAATAAAGACATTACAATCTAACAGTGTAAATCAAAGGTCTTCCTTAGTCTTAAATATTTGTCTTTATACCTATTTTCATTATCCTACTATCACACATAGTCTCTCCATGGTCCCATTGAACTCAAATAAAAAAGATACTTTATTATAAAACACACATTGACGAATCATTCAGTTTCTTTTAGAATAGAGCAGAACGACACAGATACAAATAACAGACAGTCCACCTGTCAGTCAGACAGTCAGTCAGTCGATGGATGTAACACAGAGACACATTTTCATCTCCACTCCTGTGTGACTCAACGTTTCATGGCTTCATGAACATGAAAAAGCCATCACGACTGTATCAGGGTGGGGGATATATGGTACGTGTGCCCCAGAGGGTCAAAACTCAGATGTGCTCTGTTTGTGAGTAAAGTCAAGTGAAATCACATCAGCACAAGAATGTAGCTTTTTTCTTCTTCTCTGTTTTTTTTATTATTATTATTATTTAAACACATGAGTCTGTGTCCTTGAAAAATCATGTACGTTTTTAAGAATTAATTTTTTGGTCCTTGCAACTGTTTGGTGGTTTTAAAGGGGCTGTATTCAAATCTTTGCTATTGCTACATGGCCCGTATTAACATCGACCACTATTTTTCCGACCAGTCTGGAAGCAAGTTCGGCATCAGACTTCATTCGTTTACTTTCTAACAGCTTTCTGCTTCGGTGGAAAGCAACACCAATGTAAGCTCTTTTCCTCCACTGAAGTTTGCATGCTAGCCTTGCCCTGGCCTGGCCCTGGCCTGGTCTCTTTCTGATAGAGTCACAAAAGCATCACACGCTCCCTGACAAACTAGCACGGCTCAGTGGGCATCTTGAAACATCACATTTAATAATGGCTATAATTTCAAAGATTTTCCAAGGACAATGATCTTTTTTTGTGTGTGTGTGTTTTTTCTGTAAGCACCATACTTAATGCATGTACACATATTCAGAGAGAAAGAGAACTGGTCTTGGTATTGTTGAAATGTTCACAAGGCACTTATCTGAATCATTTTCTTTCTCTTTGTCAGTCTCTATCATCAACTGCACAACAACACCAGGCCATTCTGTAGTCAGCACTGTGTTTACAGTCAATGGCTCTCAACTACTCTAAAAAGTGCTCTTCCAAAATAATGGGAGAGGAGAAATGGTTCCTCTATTTGACCTTAACCTCTCCTTCATCCTCCTTTGTTTAAAAAAGGCAGTTTTTGCTTGTCTCTCCATTTTTCTCTCCGTATATATTACTGAATGTTCGACTGAGTCTAGGAGGTTTCTCTGCAGTAGAATTATTCCGTTCTCTGAAAAAATGTGGTCACTTGTCTGATGTTTCGTCTCAGAGTCACCACCATCTGTCTGCCCCCTTCAGGGCAGCCATATATATCTGAGTCAAAGCAGCCTGTCAATAAGATGCTCTTCAGTGACTGTTTCTGAGGTTGCTTAAAAGCCCAAATGTGAAAATCTACAAGGTCATCTGTCTGTTGGCCTGTCAGATATCTCCATTCCTTTAATCCCTCCATCTCTCCATCCATCTGTCCTTCCACCGACTTACATCTGGGGACATAATGATGCCCGACATGATAAATCAAATGGACAGTCCATCCTTGTATCCCCTCCTTCCATCTAACCAGTAATCCAATGAGATGTATTTATATAGGAGATACATATTTTAAATGTGTTTGGCTAATAAACATCAAATGAAGTCCTGCCGTGAATCCACCTCTCCTTGTCCTCCTGCTTCCCTTCTCTCCCTCTGTCTATCGATTTCTTGAGGACACGTCGAAGCAGGTGATCATCATGAGATGAGCTTTGCAGAAGTTGACTCTGGTCTCCAGTTTGTCCGTTACCATCTCCAGGGCTTCCAAATACTCCAGAGAGTCCACTTCATAGACCTGCTGCAGCTCGACTGGATATTGGACGGAGAGAAAAAAAAGTCACAACCTGCTAAAACACTTAATTCATCAATTTAAGAGATAAGCTGGAGGTATTCTATATTTCCTTATTGTATTTTTCTGTTTCCTAGAGAAAAAGATAAAACAAAACTAAGAATGAATTGATCCAAATAACTTGTAATGTCCTTGTGGTCAAAACCGGAAATAACTTATTCCTCTGTTTCTCTGTTGTTGAACAAAAACTGAAACACATCATTAGGCCACACTGTTCCACTGGCTGATGTATTGCGTTGCTATAGTTACACAATAAATCGATTTGAATCAATCTCACATACACTGTCCTTCTTTATAGAAATTGCACTTTTAGCTCAATGCAACCTAACCGCTCCTTTATGGTGTTTCATTGTGTTACTGCTTAGTGCACATTTGTCAGTATATGTCGATATCTTGTTTTTCTTTTAATTGACCAAAACTAATTTGCCTTCGGGATAAATAAAGTTGTTTTTTATTTTATTGTATCGCTGTTAATATTCAGTACATCGACAATGTGTCAGTCCGCAGCTGAAAGCGGTTCCCAGGCTCCAGCAAATGTAATATTTACTCCTATTTGAGTAACAGCCAAAAACTACGGAGCCCAGCTGCTCTGGGAAATTACTGAGCCTTTTTTAAAATGAAGCTATTTATGTGTGGCTTATTTAGAAAGATTTATGTCTTATGTAGGAACAATGGGTTTGTTAGCGTGAAGTCGAAAAATTATTGATGCAGACTAATGCATTGTTGCTTTTGGTCTTTTTGTTGCGCTTGTTGTACAGAAATATAGAGAATAAAGTCCAATTCAGCAATGAACACATTTCACTTAAAATATGAAGAGTGCTCCTAAAACTCAACAGCAGGCTGACGACAATTGTCAAAAAATATTACAGACAAATATGAACGATTGCTTATAACACGGACAATGTTTTTCTTTTTAATGAAAAAAACTAACTTTTCTACCTGTTGAGATCCACTGGTGCATAAAACACGATGAGACACTCAAACACACACACCCTGCACTCACACCATGACAGATGTTGTCACCCTGTTTCTCTCATAACACAAGCGCACTTCCTGTTGTGTCAGTGCTGCACTTACACTCAGTGGTCCATTTGTGTGGCTCCAGCATCAAGTACTGTTTGGTTTGTTCCAGTTCTTTCTTCAGACACTGGTACTTGGCTCTGACTTCACTGATTCGCTGTTGGCGGTTCTCCAGCAGACGAAGCTTGGCGTTCACATACACCACCTCCTGACACACACACAGAGAGAGGACACACAGACAGACAGATATGGATTTGGCTCACCTTTATTTATTCAGTGTTCTGTTGTGAAACATGTGTCTCTCTTCCAGCAGCAGACTACTTAACATTCACACAGGTACAAACATTCACATCACACCTCATCAAGCCCCGGTGAGACCGCGGCCGAGTACATACGCTCGGACACTGAGCAGCTCCACTGGAGCAGTCGGGGGTTAAGTGGCTTCTTAAGGCTGCTGCGGGGAAAATCTATATTTTATGCTTCTCTCTCCCTCCCTCTTTCACAAAGCTCACAATGCTCCCTCTCCTGAATACATAAAGGTTTCAGAGTGGGAACCCTAAAAAAAAACCTGCATTCATTTGCAGCAGCTTAATGAGATTCACAGAACCAGTCTGTATTCTGGAGCAAGCAGAGAATGGGAATGTTGGTTTATTAAAAATACTCACTGTTCATAGAGCATAGTGCAAATGTTCATTTAGTGAAAATCCTTACTGTTGTATATTAAAGCTTGTTGGGTTTTTCTGAAGTCTCTTAACTCATTGGCTGAAACAGTAGCTCAGATCCCATTGCTTCCTGTGTCTCTTCTCTTCTCCATTTTCCTCCATTTGTTGGTCCATCAGAACAATTGCTGCTTTTTTTGTGTCCGACAAATAATCATCAATACAATTTCATTGACATTGGATGTAATATGTTGGCCGGCCTCTGGACCACTCCCTAAATCCACTCTTCTCCCTCACACTACCACTGTACTGTATGTCTTTCTTTCTTTAACCCTTTAATCTTTGTTCCCTCTCTTCCAAACGGTTATTCTCTCTTTTCCAACATTCTGTTATTTTTGCCAGTATCAACACTTTTGTTGACCAACATGTATCCTCACCACAGACACTCACTCCTGTTTTAAAAATGTTGTAAAGTAAATACAAAGATATGTTTTCCCATGCAGTTTGACCAATAACATCACATGTCCTCCTCTCACTCATCTCTCTCTCACCTTGCTTCCTCCTTTGTCTCTCCTCTTCTGCAGACGCTCCACATCATCTATCTCGTACACCTTGATCTCAAAGGTTTCTGTCGTTGCCGTTGCGCCCCGGAGGTTTGAGGGAGCTGGGGGCCCCAGCGGGCCATCTACCCAGCAGGCACCAGGGCTGGAGGAGGAGGAAGATGAGGAAGTGATGGCCTGTTTTGTGGAGCGATGAGTGGGCGAAGAGGTGGAAGAGTCCAAGGTGAGAGCTGGTATCAGGCGACGACGCTGGAGGCCTGAAAGAACAAATAGGTCAGTGTCACCAGAAAAATATTTCTGGACTCTGAAACACATTTGATGCTGTTTACTGTAGGTAGGTTGGACTGTAGATAATAAGGTTTACTTCGTTGTTGTGAGTTGTGCAGTTTGTCAGTGAATTATCTTTGTTAAATACAAAGTAACACCGTATCCTGTAACTGACTCATTCACTATAGAGGGACGAAGTCTCTCCAAAAAAAGGTAGCAACAACAGACGTGCCCCACGTAATTATTATTATTATTAAAATGTTGTTACAGAGCCGGGCAACTTCCCTGTGTTTCCAGGCTTTATTCTACGTTAAGCTAAAGGCTTTTGTCTGCAATCTTATATTGAATGAACGGACTTGAGAGTAGTATTGATCTTCTCATCTAACTCTGCAAGAAAGTGAAATAGTGAATTTCCAAAAGATGTTAAACCATATCGTTTATTTAACCGAGTAAAAACGAAATAGCTTGCTGCCTTCTCTCACCATTTACTTATATTGGACTTTTCAGGATGAGAATGTTAATACAAGAAAAAGCTTGTTTCCACCTTCGCACGTGTTAACATATCAATCCACCGCCATACAGTCAATACAGTACAATGTAAGTGTCCTTGTACTCGACGCGGAACTCCTGCTTGTTTACACTTTTCAATTTGCTGTGTATCAGCAGTGGTAAAGAGGAAGACAGAGCATGGAGGATATAAAAGCAGAATGCTACTAAGCTGAGGAGAGAGGTGAGACAGGAAAGAAAGGGATGAATCATCAGTGGAGAAACGCAGAATAGAAGGAACAGAAGAAAAGTACTGAGTGATTGAAAAGACATAAAGAGAAAAAGAAACAGATAATGGCATATGAAGCAAGATAAAAAAGTTTATTCCCTGTTCATTAAAGTTATAGATAAGAGCAGCGGGTCTGTCCCTGATCTGCCCACTACGCTTGAATGAACACACACACATTCATACAGGCACACACTCACTTTACATAGAAATTGACAACCATGTCGTCAGGAATGGGCGTTATCAGATTCACAGCAGGACGAGGTGTGTGAGAGACAGAGAGGAGGGAGAGAGTGGTGATTTTAATAAGGCTGCAGGTCTCAGTGTGGCACAGGAAGGTCAAGCAGAGACATTTGTATTTCATTACATAGTAGGACGTGTCGTAGAAGGTGCGAGCTGGACGAACGAGGCAGGAAATGTCAGAGCAATAGATGACGAGGACAGGTCGAGACGTGGAGGAAAATTGGAGAGACATTTGCACACGTTGCTGGGACACATTTTTGTTCTCTTCCTCTTACTATTCATATTCTTTCTGTCTGAATTTGGAACTGAATTGTTGTATTTAATTTATTCTATTGATCATTTATTTAACTAGGGACAATACTATGTGTGTGTGTATACACACACACACATACACACGCACAGTTGTGTCTCCTTGACTTCATTAAATTTACATACTGTCAATTGATTTCCTATAGAGACTCTAACCCTAACCTAAACATAAACCCTAACCTTAAAACATGTCCCCAAGATTTAATAATTTACGTTATGGGGACTTGGTATTTGTCCCCATTAGGAAGACAAATCCCCACTATCTGATTGGGTAAACAGATTTAGGTCCCCACAACAAAACTAATACCTGGACCACACACAGGAATCAGTGGCTACAATGAATTTTGTGGAACAAAAGGCACACGTTAAAAGCAATGACATCTTTCTATGAAAGCTGATTTTTAAAGATTTTTAAACAGGGTAATGATTTTTAGTTGCATGCATGTGGTGCACGATAGCAAAAGGCAGATTCACCAGCTCTGTTTGGGACCTTGAAGAGAATTCTCTCTGTTCTTTGTATCTATCTTGGACCCAGCCTCCATTACTGGTCTCAACCTCCATGTATAAAAAACATAGGCAGTCCTTTCTTTCTCATTTCTTTCTTTCTGTGAAAGATTGACAGCACAAGCTCTCTCTCTGAGCTACAGGATCAGTTGTGGGCAAAGGAAAATGAGTGTAAATCCCGACTTGACGCTGCGTGGCAGGAGGTGAAGTCACATCCTACACGCACAGAGGGAAAGGTACATTCCAATTTAAATCAGTTCTCACAGACACACCAGAAAGAGCTGCCTCTGTCCAATACGCTTGTACGCACAGATCAATCGTCGTTGTTAACCAGCAGAGTGTAAATTGCAGACCACATTAGCAGGCTCTCTGTGTGGTGATCTGATGAATATATATTCATTACAGCCCACACCAGCAGATTCCTTCACCATTTCACAGATGGGTGGTCAGGGTCACCTTTGTTACCTGGCTCCTTCTGCAACCGCAGCTTTCTTTCTCATTCTCTCTTCCCTGCCCATTACTTTTTCTCTCTGTAGCAGCCTCTATCTCTCCTTCTCTTTCTATCGGTGCTCCTCTGTGGTTTTCATTTCTTTCTCAAAGCTTTGGGAGTCTTCTGATTATAGTCATGGCTGAGCTTGTCTTGGTCAAGTGCTGAGTGTGGTGGGTGAAAGGGAGTGGATAAAATTAAATGAAATTTGGTCCATTCATTCACCAGTTCACTCATTATTCATTCACATAAGTTAATTTTACACAGAATTGATTTCAAATGCTGCTTTCTGTTGACTTTATGTTCTTGTTGCAGCAGGATATTTGTAGCTCAGTTGAGATATGCTTCTGTAGCTCCCCTAATTAAGGCCAATGAAACAGGGTTTACTGCAAACAATAGCTAAAATGGCACTCGGTAGAACACATAACTTCGGCAAGGCCCAACAGTCCTCTTGTGAAACCACAATTAAATTCACTACATTTGGACTTTCATTTGGATCTGCACCAAAATACACACACACGACTGAGATCAGTCCCCTAAACACGCTTATTGTTTTTATTAAGATCCATGAATTATTCTCTTGGATGTGAATGTCAATAAAACGAAATAACGTGAAAAGAAATGCTGGATCCTTCTCCTGATCTGGATCCACACTGAAATTGAATGGGGTCTTTCCTGACCCATACAACATCCTTCCACCAACGTCTGAAGTATTCTGTTCAGTAGTTTTTGCATAATCTTGTTTACAACTAATGACACCAACCAACAAACAAACAGAGAGGGGTGAAAACATAACCTCTGTTATGTCACCCTCTACGACACCCAATCCAGTTAAGTATAAACGTTAATAAAGCAATATTGAGATAACAAGTTTGAATGTTTATTGAGACCTGTGTTGCTCCTGCTCTTCTTGTTGCTCTTGGAGCTCCGTCTGGAGGAGGTGGTGACTGTGCTGTGTTCGCTGAGGGAGTCCTGAGCAGAGGAGGTACTTCCTGTGTTCTCGCTGCTGTCTCTCAGCATGCTCTCGTAGCCACTGCTGCCTCCACTGTGGTAAAACAGGGCCGTCTTCCCCATGGCCGGGGGGAGCTCACCGCTGAGCACACTGCTGTTAGTCAAAAATTAGATCACATTCAGTGGTATGTTCCAAAATAAAATCTATTTTTAGGCGGGACCAGAAGTATTGTTTGAAAAATTAAAGATGTTAAATTCCTCAATCAACTTGAGGTCCTACCTGTTGTCGCTGGCATGGCCGCTGCTGCATCGCTGAGGTTTTCTAGGGGCAGTGATCTTGCTGTAGGGAGAAGGCAGCGTTTGGACCACTGCTGCTTTCTCCTCACCCAGACCACCACCTCCACCACCTCCTGCCCCAGCTCCCCCTCCACTGAGTAAAATAAAAGCAAGTCAGGAATTACTAGAAACTGGATTTAAACACACTGGATTTGTGTCTAAAAGCTAGAAATTGTCACTTGCACATCATATAAATCAATACAATTATTTTACAAGACCTGAAACATAAAGTCAGCCTGACTCACCTTGCTCCTCCAACTCCTCTTTCCTCCCCAGGTTCAGTGCCTCCTCCCTGTGCATGATTCCTGGAACGGGAGCCTGCACTTCCTTGGAGGAGCTCTGAGATACGACCGTTGACGGCCCGCAGTGGGAGCTTGGCTGCCAGGCTTCCCCCTCGACTGCGGCTTAGAGACTGGGTAGACCAGGATCCAGGGGAGGGTCCCTGCTGCTGCAGAGGAGCCTGCACTGAGCTCTGAGGCTGAGGAAACAGGTAAAGGACTCAGTTGGACAGCAGAAGAAACCGTGGTCATGGTGAACTATTGAATTATGTGGAGTGAGTTGTTGATGAATGTGTTCTGTGTTTCTTCCTGTGTCAAATTTCAAGTGCCAACAGAAGAAGGTCCCAGAGTTGGTGCTAAAACTCACAATCACATTGTTCATATAGTTTGGCTAATTACCATAGTCATGTAGTTTAACAATGTTAAATGGGTAAACGTGTTAATTTACTGTTAAGAAGAATTCTTACTTTTCCAATAGGAGGAAGGCTGGAGCTGCGGCTGGTGGTTTGGCTTAAAGACTTGGTAGAGAAGCTCAGAGTCTTGGTGCTGGAGGCAGACAGACTCCTGGCTTTGGGACTACTGGTCATCAGCAGTTTATTGACAGCTGATAGTTTTGACTGGCCGCTGGTTTTGGCTGGTGACTGTGGAGTGCTGCTTGGACCAGGAATGCCACTGAAACCGGGGTTGGTCGTGTTTGCAGTGGGAGAAGAAACCGATCCAGCCCGGGTGAGACTGCGCCCTGTACGAGGCATGGTGCTGTCCCCCCTAACTCCTCCTCCTCCTCTCAGGCTCTCACCCCTCTCCAGGGAAAAGCAGTCATAATGGTGGGAACCAGTGTGGGAGGTGTGTGCCCGACCCAGTGAGTTGGTTCTGTTCGCAAGCTGTTCCAACTTGGCGCTGAAAAGTCTACTGCTGTCTATGCTGGAGCCTCGTTGTCTGGCGGCAGAAACCCCCACATCATCTACTGAGTTCCCAATCAGCGAGACTCCATGACTGGGTTGGTGGAGAGGGCTGGCCGCCCTGCTGCGCTGGTCAAGGCTGGACTTCCTTATCGGTGGAAGCGGTGGGATCCCACCCTTCCTGTGGGAGAAAAAGCCCTGTTTCCCAGTTGATCCCCGGCGGTCGAGTGTAGAGCGGGGACTACAGGGAGTTGAAGTTGTGACGCCAAGGTTGCGGTACTCGATTCCATTGTCTAAGCCATCGTGTCGGTTAAGACGGTGCCAGCCGCGGGGAAGACTGGAAGTACGGTGGATATCTGGGCTGTACATAGTGAGGCCCTCTCCATGGGCGACAACAGCGACCATCTCACAACCATCCACCACTCTCTTATTAAAGGAATCTGGAGATGACACAACCTCACCACCTGAGCTAGAGCTGCAATGATCCACACCTGGTTATGGAACAAGGAGAAAACATAGATTTAATATCAGAAATTCCCACAAATCTTTTACTTCAAATGCATCACTACTGATTCTCACCATCCTTGCAGAAGCCCTGGTGGTCTCCGGCCCCAGCTCCACCCTGACACTTTACATGATCTGCTTCACTTTTCTGTGGCTTCACTTCACACATAGACTCCCCGGACCTCCCCTCCTCCATGCCGCGCTTCAACCAGGGGTCGTCAAAGCTCATCTCACTGGAAATCGAAGCTAAAAGTGGTGCATTGAATTTGCTTGTATCTTTCATTAAGCCCGTCTTGGTAGGTGAGGAGAGCCGGGTTGGTTCTTGGATCATCATGGGTTTGACAGCCACATATTGGTGAATGCTCATTGTGGTCTTGAAAGGTGAGAGGCTACTGGGTCCTACCAGAATCTGAATGTTAGTTTTAGCCATGGAGGGCGGCAGTTTCCTCAGCCTGTCTTTGGTTCCTTTATCGCTGCCGTTCTCTTGCTGTACCACCTCTCCTTCCAGACTCCCTCTCCTTGGGCTGCCACAGCTTTCATAATCACCGAGCCCCTCGACTCCAGAGCTCTGGCTGGGATCAGAATCGGCTAAGGCCTCCCCTTGCTGGCTCTGAGACTGGCTGAAGCTGTGGAGAGACTGATCGGCATCACTGCCAATGCTCAGATCGCTCACCCAGGAGGACATGGGTGAACCACAGTTAGACATCACTGTGGCTAAGGCTTCACCTTCTATCCGTAACTTGGCCATTGCCACCTGAAATCCAAAAGAAAACAATGAAGGATTTAAGACCCAAACGCCAAATGAGTTACTGTAAATTCAAGTCAAAGTCAGTCACACTTACCTCTGCCATGGCAACAACCCCTGTAACCCCTGAGGTTACTGCCAGACTTGTAGGTAGGGGATATTTCTGCACAGCTCCATTCTCAGCAGCACCACTGATGAGGTTGAAGGGTTGAGAGCCTGAGGTTAGGGCAGTGACAGAGCCACATTCACTGTTGAAGCTGATGATGCTGGTTGGATGACAGGTCAGGCCCCCTGTTTCCATGAGAGCTGCAATGTCAGGGTCCTCCTGCCCTCCAGAAACCACAGTGTACACCAGTTCATCCTCCCCAAGTGAGAGAGGTGCAACTGTTCCCACACATAGAGCTGGCTCTGAGGCTACAGATGGAGGAGAGAGAAAAGAGATTTCTCAATTTCGCAGCTTTTCTTGGTGCTTACATGTGTTGAACGTCTTTTTCATCATAACTTTAAGGGCTTGAATGTGACTCATGATTTACTTATCCTTGTGTTAAAAATAGCTGTTTTACTGCAGCTCACCATCCTTGTGCGTGTCCATGGGTATAGGTGGTACATCATCGTCACAGAGTGTCTCAGCTGAGCCCAGGCTGGCAGACAGAGACGGTGTTGGCTCTCGGACTTGTGGGCTCATGCCCACCGGAGACGTTCTGTACAGAATGGACTCTGTGGAGGAACGGCCACTGTCTGCGGCCAAACTGTCTGCAGAATCACAAACACACATTTGGCATCGTAATCCATTTTCTTTTCCAAGTGAAGAATATGTGCACCTGCTGGTGCACTGGTAAATTTAGGAAATTACCAAATTGGCATCAGATAATGATACCAGGTTCAATCCCCCGTTATTATGGAGTTAAACTATGTAATATGCCATAGACTCTGCCATCATTGTTAAGATGTTAATATGAAACAACAATAAAATAATAATGTATATGATAAGTTACTTTTGTATAGACTGGACTAATGACTGAAATGATCTGGTACTTAGAGCACTATTTCAACCCTTGAAGCTAATTTTCAAAGGAGAGTATACGGTTTAAAATTTTAAGTGGGGGAAACGGAACTTAAACTTAAACGAAACAAAATTAGTTCAAAAAAGGAAAGACACCGGAAAATTGACAAATAGAAGTAAATAAAATAAAATGAAGATACATACTGTCGGACATCAGAGCCTCTGTGGCCTGGCCATCTTGAGCCAGAGTGTACGAGGACAGGGGGGGCGTTGCCGGCAACACACCCTTCTGAGTGTACACTTTGCACCGCTGTGATGGAGAGGACGGAGGCCTGAGGGAAGAAAATAGAATCAAACAACATGGAGTCTTTGTTTAATAGTCTACACGCAACTCTGCTTATGGTTTGATTAAGCTATAAAAGAAATATCAGGAAGAATTCTTGTGTTATTATTTCAAGGCTTTCCAAATGCGTCGGCCACCTATAGTCTGAGGTTTTGGTCAGGCTGGCGATGCCGAGGCGTGGTGATCCTAGAGCACGTGCCTTTCCCTCCGCGTTACCACCCACATTCAGAATCTCATGGCTGTAAAAGAGACAGACACCAAGGAAGACATCATGTCAGCTGAGATCAAATACATTCCAAACAGCAACAGCTAGAAAAAGTCTAAATTAACACTCTTGAGGCTCCACAGCACTGGGTCTATCCTCACCTCTCATGAAGTTGGGAGCCCTTGACCCTGTGCAGGGGGTTGGAGGTGATGCAGCTGCTTCCAGTGACACTCCTGGTACTAGTGACTATGGAGGAACCAGAAGTCTGAGCAAGGCTGTGGATCATTGTCTGGGCCAGTTCTGCCTCCTCCACCACCTCCTTGATCTCCTGCAGCTGCTGGTCATTGGTTCTCCTCCTGCAGACCGGTGCTGCTGAGGTGAAGGAGAACTGCACGGCATCTTCTACGGCACATGCAGAGCCTGGAGATGATGAACATTAACAGTGGTTAGATGTTGAATAACAAATACACATTTGGAAGCCTTCATAGACAGTTTTTGGTCCAGGTTATTAGAGTTTACAAGTACATGACACAGGGATACAATATTGATATACAGCATATGTATGAAATAAAAAGTGTTTACCTGTTGTGTCCTCTGTATCCAACATGGCAGCAGAGCCAGGAGCAGCAGGAGCTGTGGCTGGAACAGATGAAGATACACATGGCTCTTGTTTGGCACCTTGTTTGTTTGCTGGAACCTCTTCAAAGGGGAACTTTGCCACCTGAACGAAGGGTTAGAGTGATGGATGAAAAACAGCCAAACCTTGTTGTTCACATGACATTTACCACTGTTTGATTTGTACGGTGAGTATTTGCAGCGTGTTTTATATATTCGCTGCACTTGTGTTGTCAAACTGATGAAACATGTTTTCTCCATTTACATGTGTTGTGCAAAGAAGAAAATATTTTCCACGTATGTCACTTTAACTTCAAAATAAAAGCACACGGTTATCCAAGAGAACGTCACTGGTGATAGATGAGAATAAATCATCATAAGTCATTAACAATATGTGACATGTACAAAGTTAGAAATAGGGTTTTTTAAAATGCATTATTTGTAGACAAATGAAATATGCTTCTTTGAATTGAAAGAAAATTCCCACAGTGAACACAAGCTGTAAACAGCAATCATTTGTCCATTTGAATAAGGTCCTTTTTCTTTAACAATGTGTCAAACCTTCAATATACAATGTTATTGTTGTTATTACTGTGATTTCTCTGATTTGCATCCCAGTCTATGTTGTCATCTCTGTATATAGCTGTGGTTTTTCCTTGAATAATAGGACAGAAAATTACCTCCTCGCTCCCATCAATGCACTCCAGTCGCTCCTGCAGCTCGGCAAAGGTGTTGCACTTCAGGCACTCCGCTCCTTCTTCTGGGACGGGGGCCAACGGCTGCCCAAGCAGTGACTGAGAGGCCTGAGAGGGGCCACTGGGCTGCTCCTCCTGCTGACACTGCACCTGTCGGAGCAGAAATCACTCAGAGGTAAGTCTAATCTTTCTTCAGAACAAACTTCTGAATCGTCTGAACTGTAGTTGGTGCTGTAATTTACCTTGTTCTGGACTCCAGCTGTCTGACTTTGACTTTGTGTTTGAAGCTGCTCTGACGCTTTTCCTCGTAGCAGAGCGGGAATAATTGGGACAAACTCTGGCGGTCCCTCGTTGTCCGTCAGCTCTCTGTCCGACACCGCCGCTCCATTTGGGCCCACATAGATGACTGTGTCACAGGACTGTTCGCTGCTCGAATACTCATCAGGATCGCTGGATAGTCGCAGCAGTGGAAGGTCAGAGTCGGTGTCTCCACGGTGATGGAAAGGACGCAGATGGGTGGGACGCCGCATGCGGCCCTCTTCGCAGGAGCTCTCTCCTCCAGAGGAGCTGGAGGTGTACTGCTGCGGAGAGAGTGAAGACAGGGGAAGTGAGAGATAGAATATTCTCTATTTTTTTGATTTGCAGAGCCTTTAATTGACAGTTCACTCTGGAGAGAGATGGAAAAGACAGAGAAGAGAGAAAACAGGATGACGTCCAACATGTAACATACCACAGTGACCCACCAGATTTAAGACCTTTAATTTAATGAAAATCTGTTAAATTTAATGTAATTATTCCTATTTCTGTCACATACTGGCACATTAAGATTCCTCATGTCTTAAGGTTTCTCTGGCTGGAGCTTTATTCCCACTCGACCCCTTTTACGCCTGCTGAACAGTTTTGAAATAAGTGAGTATGCTCACTCTGGGCACATGTGGTTTTGATGGAAAAGGGAGAGGAGGTGACAAAATGTGTGGTGTCGAAATAAATTCAGCACAAACAAAGTATTTTTAACTTGTTGTTGGTCACGTTAAAACAAGATTTTCACATGAACCTCAGACATAATAGATTATGCAATGCAACGATAAGATTATGTGCAGGATGTGCATGTTTCATTATAAGCATGACATGGACACTGATTAAAAGGGAGTCAAGTGTCCATTTGTCAAAGTTATGTTACCTGTGACTGTCTCATGCATTTAATGTACTGAAGGTTTTAGTTTTAACAATTAAAATGAATGATCTCCCAATTTTAACGAAGCATCAAGGTTCGATCAAAACTCACCACGGTGACTTTAGTTTTCTTCTTTTTCATGCGGAGGACACGGGAAGCAATCTGAATGGTGGAGAGGGTTTCTGAGAAATCTCTGGGTGAGGCAGAGATGTGAGCAATCATGGTGGTCCGGCAGTTCATGTTGCCTAGCGACTCTCTTAGCAACATGGTCAGCTTGCTGTCCCTGGAAACGCACATACATTGAGACATGAGCACTGAAGATAGGTTGGAAAACGCACACAGTTTTTAGGACATGTGACAAAACCAATTGTTTTTCCGACACCCACAGTTGAGAGAGGATTATTAAAAGCTTGTTTACTGTGGTTGTAGTCTATGTCACAAGCTGACATATTTATATAAGGGAAGCTAAAAGATCCAAAAGGCAAAGTTGATGTTAACTATTGATTTTTTATTGATTAAAGCTGCGAGACGATATGAAAGGATGCTATTTCAGTCTAAAGCTCAAGAAGTCTTAGAAGAGGCACTCTGAATATTACAGTCTAATATTGGGAGATGATCTATCTCCCAAAGAGATTTTACGGCAGAAAAACTAGGCTGTGTGTTTAAGAAAAGACTTTCCTGGGTGGGCTACTGCAATCATTCATAACCTTGTGTGTTTGTGTGTGTGTGTGCGCATGCCTGAGGCCTTCAGGCTGACAGTGAGTACAGCTCCTCTGTGGCTCAATACCTCATGCTGCTGTCCCCCTTTTTCAAGAAACACAGCCTGCAGGCATGTCTCCTCACACGTATACATACATTCACAGGCACACACACACACACACACACACACACACACACACACACACACACAAACATACTCCTTTCTTGACCTCCTCTTTCTCATCGATGCTCCCCTCCTCTCTTCCCTCGTCGCCTTTTCTCAGTTTGCCGCCTCAGGCTTCAACAAACTCTCTCTCTCTCTCTCTCTCTCTCTCTCTCTCTCTCTCTCTATATATATATATCTCTCTCTCTCTCTCTCTCTCTCGATCCATCTCTATCTCTCTGTATTTCCCCCTGAGATTAATGTAGGTAAATTCATGACTCATGCAGGAGTCATTTGCATGTTAATTCAAGTGCTGATACCCTGCTGTTGGATTAGATCTCACACTTCTGCCTGTGGTAGAGTTATTACTAGAGTTCTATCAGGGAGGACTGCTGAATGTAACAAGATGCTCTCTTTTCAAACTAGGCTTGTACTATTGATGGCTGAACAAATAAACTACGACAATCGAGACATTTCTCTGACTGTGATTTTGGAGGATAGAAACTTTGAATGTGTCCTTGAGGAGACGTCGATCAAAAACTGTATGGAGCTTAATGACTGAAGGGAGAAAGAGAGAAATGGTCTGATTTTGGAAAAGGAGCATAGTGAGTCCCTGATGAGAAAGGTTGAATGTGTGAAGAGCCTTTAGTGTCGCTGAAACATGGGTCTTGCAAGATTGTGGGTAGTTTGGGATCACACTGAGATACTTGGATTCTTGCAGGAGCCATAATGTTGAGTTTGTGGTGACAGACAACTGTCGGCCTCTGCGGCAATGTACAAACCCAAGACGTGTCCAAACTTTTAGGGATCAGCTGGCATAAAGTCACCCGTTACCCAGCAACAGTCAGGCTAGGATTATGAGAACAGGATGAGACCCTAATCCCAAAGTACTGAAGCGCTGGAAGACAAGCTCAGCATGTAACTGTGATGAAATGAATGGAGAAGAGTTCTTGGAAGACATTTTTAGTTTTGTCATTGCTCCCAATGATGTTAGGTCACAGAAATATCTATAATGTTGCTTTGCTTTCTAGGGATGACAAAGTCTCTCCACTGAAATATCTTAAATCTACTAACTGGATCACCATAGAAATCTGTGCTAATAGACAGAGAACCAATTCTAATGATTTTGGTTGACGTAGTTGGTTTTCGGGAAATTTCTCAACAACTATGGGATGGATTGCAATTAAATTGAGCAAAAATATCCATCATACCTCAGGGATGAATCCTTCTGACTAAATTTGTGCATTTATTTCAGTACATCTACAAGATAGAAAAGCACCAATTTTTGTATAATGGTTTTCATATATCATTATGTCTGTTGGTGGACAGAATGAATTATAAAGTTGGGTGTGGTGCGACCCATGAGTACTGAATGTAATAATAACATATTCTTCATGGGGGTGGCTTGAGCCAATCCCAGCTGACATTAGTTCAGACACACAGAGAGACCCCAGGCACTAGGATT